>NW_005841879.1:424104-431632 GCF_000455745.1 Alligator sinensis
AGGAATGGCCCTGCCCCTCTGCTCTGTAGCTGGAGCAGTGAGGGATGGCTGGCAAGGGGGTGGGGGTGAGAAACTCAGCTGGGGACTGCAGCTGGGTCTGCTGGGGGAGGCCCTGCCAGACTTTTCTCTGCTGGAACAGAGGGTTCAAACCCCCTCTCCCACTGGCAACAGACCCCAGCCGGGGTCTGTTTGGCAAGGGGCTGGCAGGAGAGCGGCAGACTCCACCCTCTCCCACCTCTGGCAGAGACTAAGGCAAGCAGTTGATAAGAGGAAAGGGAGGGGACATAATTCCCCCCAGTTCCCCTAGGCCATGGGGCAAGGGGAAGAGACTGGGGAACCACAGCTGGAGGGACTGGTCCCCTGCCACCTGTGAGCACAGGGCCAAGCCCTGCAGGACCAGACTGAGAGGTGGGAGGCGATAACAAAGAGACCTGGCACAATCATTATATGTATGTGCTGGAGAAGTAGCTAAGGGGTAAGGAGAGGGTCCCAGACTGCTTGGGCTGGTGTGACCAAAGAAAGCAGAGAGCTACATTTACAGTATAAAGCAGAACCTGTAAAAGGTGGGAGACTGGTATACTGAAGCAGAGACAAAAGATACTGAATGCATGACAGTCCTGCCAAATCTGCTGGAGGTGACAAGCATACATATAACAACCAATTGCTTCCTCAGCGTGACAAAGGGTATTTGTACCCGAAAGTTTGCAAAGAAAAATTTTTCCAACTATTTGAACTGGTCTAATAAAAGACATCAAATTTACCCAAAGAAACTTGTTTACTAATGTCAAGGCACCCAAGGGGGGAGAAGGGGGTGCAAGTGAGTCTGTAAAACCCAAGTAGAGATGAGGCCTGTGGGATCTCCACTCCAACACCCAAGACCACCTGCTGATTCCCCAAGAAGGACTGTCTGAATACCTGGCTATAAGGAGACGCTCTGCCCTCAGGATTACATAAGATTTATGCAAGGCTTTCTCTGGTCTTTTTGGTTTATACCATTCCATTTTAAGTTAGACTAAGTTGTGTACACTCCCACTGTGTTTTACTGGGCTGTATCTTAGCTTAGGAGAAGATTTTTGGTTGTGCTTTGTTGGGTGCTTGAGGTTACAAATTGCTGTGTTCAGTAAATACTCACTTCAGAGAGGACTATTGTTCAAGCTTTTATGAATTCAATCCTACTTTTTTCTCCCACCCATCCACTCCTTAGCCTGGTAGGCACTGCCCCTTTCCCCACCCAGGCAGACCCATGTGGGCCAGGGAGGGGATTTAAACCCCCACCCTCCAGTGTGCTAGGCTGGGGCTGGGGCCTGGCCATACCCCCTCCACTCCAGGAGAGAAAGGGGGAAAAGCCTTGGAGCTTCAATCCCTTCCTTTTGGCTGTGGCTGGCCAGCTGGGAAATGTGCTCTAGTGGCCCCAGCTTCTGCCCTGAGCCACTGCAGGCATGTTGCTGCATGTCCTGAATCAAAACTGAATGTCTTTTCACTTGCTTCTCAGTTTAATCTCTGCAATTTAGATTACCTTGCAAAGACTGAATTGATTTAGCCTAAGGCTTTTTAACTGTCTGTACTTAGCCAAAAAGTACCTGAAAGCACACCCCCCAAAACAGAGAGAAGCTGCTGAGCATAGTCAGACTGTAGAGGTTCAATAGGAAGTAAAACTTTCCTTAATAGTGAGATTGATTAGATAGTGGAATTGTTCCTTCAGCGAAAGTAGTGGAACTCTATTGCTTCAGACATTTAGCAAATAAATTGGGGAAAGAAAAATGAAATAAAAAAAAAAAAAAAAAAAAAAAAGATTTTATACTGGCAGATAAATGGGCTAGAGGGAATAGAGGGAGGGAATAGATCTTTCCTTTCTATTATTTTATGATAATTTAAAGTCAGATTAATTTCAGTCAATTCTTTAAACTTGTAATAGTGTATAAATGAATGAAATTTCTAATTTAAGTGAAGCCAAATACCAAGGAGTATTACTTAAAAAAAAGAAGAAGAAAAAGACAATATGAGAACACTAAGGCTAGAGAGAGCCAGAGAGACAAGATTTCATGGGCATGCATAAAATACACAAGCAAGTTAGCAAGCAGGCCACAAAAGCCAATGGAAGGGAAGGGGTATAAGAGCCAAAGTTAAATCTGGAAAATAAAAAACTAAAAGCAAGGATGAAGAATCAGGAGATTGGATGGGCTGGGATGGGATGGGAGGGGGTCCTGGAGAGGACTCTCACTTGGCAAGACCCATGGAAAATAAAAGTGCAGAATAAAAAAACTGCTGTAAGAGCAGTCCATGACTTGCTGCCAGACTAGCTAATTTGTACTTCAGGGGCTACGAGCAAAGATGTGAACTGTAGTCTACAGCCGCATTACCTTGCAGTACATTTTGTGTTCCTGGACAGGCAACACGTTAAATCATGAGCACCCATCTTAGATTTAAATTGGGGTATAAAGACCAAAAAGGATCAAACTCAGTTGCTAAGTTTGGAAAAAGGCAGACATTTCTGAAGACTGTCATGTTTGGATGATCAGGGGTATGGATGAGCCAGGTAGTATTTTTTCTTGCTGTGGATTCATTTGAAGGGCAGGAATTGTGCCAAGATTTCTTTCTCTCTTTCTCTCTCTTCCCTTTAGCTTCAGTTTGACAAAATTTAAACATACTGTAATTATAGAATGGTGATTGTAGAAGCAAGTTATATAGGTCCCTGGGTACAGAAACAAGGGTATCAACAGTAGTGGGAACCCAAGGGGACTTTTTAAGACATACTTCTGGATCCTTGCACCGCTAATTGAATGGCATGTATGAAGCTGATTCTGTGCTGATGAGAGCTCTTCTTAGCCAATGTAGAACATGTGCTTTCTTTAAATTCTAGAAAATATCTAAATAATATCCCAGCTACACCACACATTTAATCAGCAAGGCATTGCTGAATACATTTGTAGTGGTGGTGCCGAGCCTTTTTTTTTTTAACAACACTGGCATTTTTTTATCTCTAATGCCTCATCAGAGATAATGCAACTTGGAATCATTATGAATAATATTTACTTCCACTTGTTCCATGGAGTAAAAGTTCAAGTATCCATCTAGAGATTTCTGTCAGACAGCCAAGTCAGCACTCCTACTTACCGTGAATAACACCTTACTACTCAAATAGTCCCATTGAAAGAAATTGGGTGCATCTACACATGCCAATTTTAAGGTGCATTAGCCATTTTTTAAGGTACATTAGGAGCACAGGTCTACAGGTGCACACCCTTAATACGCCTTAGAAATGGCAATTTTTGGGTATTCTCACCTACATTTGATACCTGCAAAAACTAGTATCAAATTTAGGCGTGAATAGCTAAAGCACCTTAACGCATGCGTAAACATGCTATGGTTCATTAACGTTGTGTATGTCAACTGATTTGGAATGAACTTTAGTCCCACATTGGTCCACCTTAGCGCATGCATGTGTAGACGCACACCTAAATCGCCTTAGTGCACATTAGGCAAATGCACATTAAGTTTAGACTCATGCAAAAGCACATGTAGCCACACCCATAGTTTTAATCATACAGGGCCAAATGTTAACAGGCTTGTTCCCATTTACAAGTGGTTTAACCCACAAATAATCCCATTGATTTATATAAGTATTGATTTATACTAGTACAATTTGTCAGCCACCAGTGGATTCATCAGACCCCTGACTAGACCTCTTACCTATACACCATGATCCAGAGGATCAACAGTTGCCTATATAATTCAATGTGAACAATGGTATCACTCACTCTCTCCCCCTTGAATTCCACGATGATTTCATATTTCAAGTAGAGGAATCAAAACTGGTAACTCGTCTACCTCAGGGGCAAATCAAATTATACGTGTATCTTTATAAAGCCACTTGCTGGGCAAAATGAAGATATGGTTAGTTATTGTGAAAACACTAAATGGCAAAAGGCCCACACTCAAGTGCTCAAGACAAAAGGAAATATTCTGATGAACTTATGTTGATTCAGGGAGCACCTAACTAAAAAGCTATAGCATTGCTATTTTGTGAGGACCATTGCAGTGAAGGGCCAATTTGCTCTTGCGGATAAAACCAGGACTCAAGAAGGGGAGGGTACTACAACCTACTGTGAATCCTTCACTCCTTTGCTTTTCCCCACTCTTTTACAAACGTTGCCTATTTAAATTGTAAGGTCTTTGGGGCAAGAGCTGCTTTTTCATTCTGTTTCCATAGTGATCAGCAAAATGAGATCTTGACCTTGACCAGAGACTGCAATAATACAAATAAGAAGAAAATAGCTACAAGCACATAGGAAGGAACTTTTTGGTTTTCCTTAACTTGAGGACACATCTTCAGAACGATATGCTTAATCCCAAAGAAAAGGATTCTTCAGAGTTTATGGCAAAGTAGTCATTAGTTATGATCTGATTAGGAAAGATGGATTTCCATTGTGCAACTCAAGGAAAGAGGGCACTAATTGTAGACACTTCGAAGAGGAGAGCATTTTAAATGGATAAATAATGGGTGCACTTACCTGCTGTCTTTCTGGACAGATGATGGGATTATCAGTACAGGAAAAAATGAACTTCAAGCAAAAGAAATATAACTAATGAGCAGATATTCCTTTAGATCACTGAATGCTGGCCCTTGTGCTAAGAATGTAGATTCTTTTTTTTTCCTTGTTTTGCCTGGATGAGTCTCCACATGCAGAACCAACGTCAAAGACCAACATAAAGCAGAAAAGGCTTGTTTGTAAAGCCTGAGCTGTACGCAGTCAAATGACAATGCCAGCCATCATCACATCTGAATTAAAGCTAGATAGCTGAATTATAGCTAGATAATTTTCTAGTTCCAATCAGCAATTGGAAGTAGAAAATTCTCTGTTCAAAAGCAGGAGCGGGCCAAGAAACAGACCCATTTTAGATGCCAAAAAACAAATACAATGGTTTTTGGAGCTAGAGAATAGCTGGGAACCCTTACTGGCAGCCCTGGAGTTAGAATATTTGATCTTCACAGCTTGACGTCAAGAATGCCTTTTAAATATCTTGGTATTTGGCCGGTTCCCTGTTTAATATTCGAGGCAGTTATAGATTTTTTGGTTAACAATGTTGATCAGGCACGCAGGACACTATTTATAGGAGAAGCCTGCACCTTGCTGCTGGAGACTCTGAAGTATGCCATAGCTCAAGTGTTCTCAACACCTTCATTCATGAAACAAACCCGGGTTTACTTTGTGAAACAGCCAAAAAGGCAGCTCTTCCAATGCATGCAGTTGCCTTTGGCAAGTTCCATCCGTGCTTTCATGCGAACTCACTGTTGTTTTATTGAGCGGGACGAGAAGCAATATCTTGGAAATATTTTTGATGGAAAATAATTTTTTGTTTGCTAAACAAAAAATGAAAAAAATAACGGTTT
The DNA here is from genome assembly GCF_000455745.1 of Alligator sinensis. Taxonomy (NCBI): domain Eukaryota; kingdom Metazoa; phylum Chordata; order Crocodylia; family Alligatoridae; genus Alligator; species Alligator sinensis. The sequence goes on from NW_005841879.1 coordinate 429,497, forward strand.
TCATTTTTTGAAGTTTTTACTTCTCTAGCTTTTAATATTTTCTTCCTTCTTCCTTTTTTACCCTGTTGTTCTCTCATTCCTTTTCTAGTGACAAAATGTTAAAAAAAAAAAAAAAAAAAAAAAGATGAAGGGAAGCACAAACAAAAAAAACCTGTTTTGCTTTTTGAGGAGTGATTTGAAGATCTCATCCCTAAAAGTATCCAAGGAGAAAGCATGTACACCACTCATTGTGTTTGCAACAAATTCCCTAAATACTTCTCTTTCTTAACCAATCCTCTGTCCAAAAGTCTAAAAACTGGGGTGGTGGATTTTTGGATCTTGATTTGTGTGCTTGAGCTCATTCTCTTTTTAGTAAGTAGGATTCATTTATCAGTAATAGATGAATACTTTCGGTAGACCCACTTTATATTGAAAATGCTCAAAGCTGTAGCACACACAGAGGTGCTGAAGAGCTAAGTGTTACATTTTCACACACCTTTCATTACCACCTGTCACTATTTCTACAGGCATGCTGAACTCTGGATGCTGTCTCTTAGTGCTGGCACATATGGACCAATTTGAGCGCTATCTCATGAAAAGCTAGAGAGTGAATTACATTCCCTATGTTCCATTTTGGATGCATTTTTGCCCCTCATAGTACGGGATGCTTCATATTCAGAGGTCAAGTTGGGCAAAGGGAGAGGAGCCTGGAAAAGCGCAGGCTCAGGGGTGATCTGGTGGCCACCTATAAGTTTATCAGGGGTGTTCACCAGGATCTGGGTACAGAACGCCCCAAGGGATGACAGACTCGAATGGTTATAAACTCCTGCAAGAACGTTTCAGGCTGGACATAAGGAAGAACTTCTTTACTGTCTGAGCCCCCAAGGTCTTGAAATAGCCTGACATTGGAGGTGGTTCAAGCACCCACTTCGAACGCCTTCAAGAGAAACCTGGATGTTTTACTTGCTGGGATCCTTTGACCCCAGCTGACTTCCTGCCCCGGGGGCAGGGGGCTGGACTCGATGATCTTCCAAGGTCCCTTCCAGCCCTAAAGTCTATGAAATCTATGAGCACGCTTTTTTTTTTAATTAGATTGTCCCAATATCTCTATTAAGTTAGAGCAAGAAGGCCACTGAAATGCTATTGCTGCCTCCATCGATGTGAATGGACTTTCAAGGGTGTTAGTGAGGGGTGGATTCAATGAGCTTCCATTTCAAAACTTTATCCCATGACAAATTAGTACTTTTTGCAGAGATCTACATTACTGAAGAACTTCCTCCTTGCCTCAATGGCTACATGTGCATTACCTAGACCAGTGATCTAGTGCCTTTGAAGGAAAAAGAGAGGTGTGAGATTAGTGTAGCTCAGGCTCACCCTTGCCTGGCCTTTCCTTTGCCCCCACTGCCCGGCCACCTCTGCAAAGTGGTAAGCACTGTAATAAATGCATTAGCTTTTGAAATGGGGTGCTGCTCAGTTATGGAGGGGTGCCAGGAGTCTAAGAAGATTGAGACCCACTGGCCTGGACTTCTCCAACTTGGCATGTTGTAGCGTGGCTCCAGCAGGTGGATCTAACAGATTTGTTGTCAACAGACGCTACTGGGCTGTTTATCAGCTCTTTGCTACACGTAGTATTTATGGCATTGATTTAGGGCTGGGGAGAGAGATACATTCATTTCACTTTTATTAGTCCAATTCATAGCCAACTGTATGACCCAAAAATGGAAATGACCAGTTCAAACAGAGGACTGGAACAATGCAACTTCCTTAGTTCGGCAAAAGTGATTATTTGTCTTTATTTCTCAAGACTGTGGTGACAAATATTTAATAAATGACAACAATTTCCTCTTACATTAGGTAAATGAGTTGGACCTCTATAGCATTAGAAGGCCTGTCATTTCATTGGCACATATGCCTTAATGAAAAAGCCTTGAGCCTGTATTTTTCATTAGGGTTTTGGTGACCAGGCTGTTTCCTTGTTGGCATAGGTTTGTGTCCTGCAATACATTTTGAAGATGATTTAGTCCAGCCTTTGATATAAGCAGCCTTGGGAGGCAATATGAAAAGTATGTGATATATCTATATTATATATATAATATTTATATATTATAAATATATTATATCTGATTTAAATTTATATACTTATGTTATATAAATATA
>NW_005841879.1:431765-438447 GCF_000455745.1 Alligator sinensis
ATATTATATTTAGAAATAGATATAAATATCTTGTTTCTATAATACATGTATTTTATATACTATACATAATATTTATATAATATATTAATATATTATTTATTTTTAGGCATTAAAAAGCAAAGGTGCATAGCCAAGGATACAGTGCACCCCAACGTCATGTGCATACTATAAAATACAATTAACTAACAGCCCAGTAGCATTAAAAACAACATTTATGCAAGAACTGAGCCTGTCAGACTCCTCCTCCTTCCTCATGTAGGATAGTCACAGCTAGGCTGCATAGTGCATATATTTTCAGATGAGGCATGCATTTACGGACTGCATTTAAGACTTGAGATCCAGGCAGTCCTGTATTCCCAGAATGGGTCTGATGTGCATTCTCCCATGAGGTCATTGGTTGCTATTCTTTTGCTGGTTTCTCCCTCTGTAAGGGAGGGAGGTAAATAATACCTACCGACTTCAGAAGGATTGAATTAGCCTCAGCGAGCATCAGTGTAGAGCGTGGGAGTAACAGGTCGGAAGGAATGGGGGGGAAGGGAAGTAGAACCAGAGTAACAGTCATAGGAAACACATGGTTACACAGCCCGACTGTATACAGAAATTCTCATAAGGGAACAATAAAGCACCAGCTAGGGCTTGAGTAGTTGAACTAAGGTTTTTTGTTTTTGCTTTTTGGGGGGTTTGTTTTTTGTTTGGGTTTTTTTGCCTCTATCATTTCTCTGATTCCATTGTTCTGCTATATCCTTTTCAGTGTGTACGAAGGGCTAGATGCAGCCAGAAACCCACTGTAGTTTTCCTCTTTGATCTGACTGAGTAAAGTGTTAGTCCACTACTTCCACGGCTGAGCATGGGCTCAGACGAGATTTCAGTTTCATCGGGCTTCAATCATATTCATTTATCTGAAAGTAATGGACCCTGCAGTTCCCCAACACGTGCTCTGGACAGACATACAATTGAAGCACTTTCCATTTCTTGAGAACTGATCTGCATGGACTGCTGCTCTCAGTTTCAAACTAAGTGAAAGCTAAATTAGCATAACTTTAAGCCTGTTTCATTCAGGTTTAAAATGACCCGGGGCTTAACTCCACTATTTCGCTGTAGGAGTGGACAGATGCAACGGTTGTATCAGTTCAGCTGGCGCGTGCTCCTGAGAGAGAAATTTCCTCCCACCCTTTTAGAGCAGCCTAATGTTACATCTGCCACAGCAGAGGTCTCTAGATGCTGATACTAAATTTTCGCCCTATGATATGGTTCTGAGCAGACAGCCAGGTTCATTATGGCAAAGTATAGAGATGTTAGCTGAGTTTTTAGGGTGCTTTTCTGCCTTGCCAAAGGAGTGGGTTTAACTGTGCCCTGGACTTATGCCAAAGGATTCACCCAGGAGTACCTGGTCAGTCAAGTGGGGAGTCAGGCAGCTGGGCATGATGCTAGCCACAACACCCCTTTATGTGTTTCTGATTACAGAACCAGATGTGCCCTAACCATGAACACTAGGGTTGTGCAAAGCTTCAGTTCCTGATTCGATTCGGCAGAGATTCAGCCCGATTCGGTAGTTGAATCTCCAAATCCAAATTGAATCAGAGGACCCTTTAATCTCTCCAAATCGAATTGGAACCATCTGAATCGATTCGGAAAGATTCGGCGACTTGGACATACAGACAGCTTTAAATGTATTTTCTACATACCTCTAGGTACCAGGCGGCTCGTGAATGCTGCAATGCTGGGGCACATGCAGCATCCCACAGGAGTGCGGGGGGCTTCCCAGAGCAGCAGGCAGCAGACCTGAAAGCGGACCAGAAGGACTTCCAATCCACTTCCGGATCCACCAGAGAGTGCACAGCCCCCCCCCCACCCCCAGCTCGGTGACTGGTGCCTCCTGGGCCGAGCACGTGCACCCCCCCACCACACACACACACACACATACACACTCCTGTGGGTCACTCCACCCGCCCCAGCATCTGATACATCGAGGTACATAGAAAAGACATTTAAAGCTGTGTCTATGTCCAAATCTCTGATTCTCTGAATCAGCATCGAATCTTCAGATTCAGATTCAGCCAGATTAAATCAGGGACAGTGATCCGAATCCACGAATTGATTCACTGTCCCCAATTCAGGCCAAATCTGAATCGAATAGGGCCTGCTCTGCACACCCCCAGTGAATACCCACTAGACTGCTAGGCTTGGGAAGACGTTTCACCTTAACTACTTTCCTTTGGTACGTGCCGATTCCAGTACACTTGCCAGAGGATTATTCAAACAGAATCCTTGACAATATAACCCTGAACAATTGCCATAAGGTAGGGGTTTAGCCATGGCATGACATTCATTGCTACAGCCACCTTTCTCTGCTCTTCCCATTCCTAGATGTACAGTAAATTGGCAACCCATCTCCTAGTAAGTCCTGCCAACCAACACACCTCTTTTCCTGGGAAGCAATCCCCCAGCCAGCTGCCTTTTCTCCTTTGTAGGTGATCCATCATTCTCTGTTCAGACTTTCTTGGATTTTCAGAGGATCTTGGCTTTGCACTCTGTGGCTTTGTAAGCATCTTCACCTCACCATGCCCAGAAGTCTCCTGAAACCCTCCCTTTAATGCTTCCATATTTCTAGATGAAAGAGATGACAGATTGGCAGGTCTAATATTTTGTAAAGTAAACCCGTGTAAATTCCAGCTGTTACCATATGATCGGTCTACTTTGGCAAAGAGGATGTACAGTAGTGCCCCCAGGGAATATTCGATTTCAGCATGGAAGTATGCAATGTATGAAATTAGACGGCACACCTATTGTTATTCAGAGTTCTTTAAATACACTTTAAGCTTTTAATCACCTTACAGTATGTTATTTTAGTACCTCCTCTTCCACCGGCTCTGAGAACAGAGAACTCTAGAAAGTTACAGAGCTGCAGAAAACGCACAGAAAAGTTTACCACCCACCAAGGTAGCAACCAGTCCCCTTCTCCTTCCCTTTTCTCCTTGCAAGCATTTCATTTACTCTTACAGTATGCCTGCCCTGCAGCTCTGAGGTGTGATGTTGGCCCTCTTCAGCCTACCCACACTAGTTGTTTCAGGGAACTATAGTGAACAATAGTGAAGATGTGGTAGTGTGGTTACATTATTTATGGGTTAATAAAGTAAAGGCTTAGAAATAAATAGCCTACAGTGATGCCAAGAGTTGGGGGTGAGGGGCGGTTAAAGATGATTCCTGGGGTTAGCTTAGTGAGAACAGTCATTGGACTCGACACACTAGTTAGAAAATATAACTGAAAGAATCAGAGTTTAAAACCCACTGAATTATAAATCCCTAAGCCCAGGCTGCATAGTGCAGCATTGTTCAGTCTTGCTGGGAATAGGATTCCTTCCCTTCTCTTCTTCCCAAGGATTTTGCAAGAAAGTGTTAATAGAAATCCAGTTGCTTGCACAGGATCTTTGTTTTACCGGCACAGGGGTTAAGTCCCTGTCATGCTTACAGGGCACTGGTTTATGTGGTGGGCAGTATGACTTGCATAACTACCATCATAAGTGATGTGCACCACTATACCGAAGGACAGCACAAGGTCTGTGCGGTGCTGAAGTCTCACCTATAAGTTAAAACTGTGCATCCATGGTTTGCCTTGTGCTGGCATCTGTACTGCATGCATGTCATCCTTTCTGTATTGTCTGGTCCGGATGCCTCTCCAAAATTTTCTTGTGGCTTGGGCTACTACTTCATTCAGTGACCTTCAGACAGGTGAGCACAAGAACTGGGACTACAATTATCCCCTCGGTCAGAGGGGAACAGAAGGAGAAGCATCTTATCTCTTTAACTTGAGCACCTTTGCACAGTGCAAATGACGTCCCAGTGAGAATAATCTGAGATTCTACCCCCTCGCAGCCAGCACAAATCCAGAGTAGTTGCATTAACTTCAGTACTCACTGTGGTTTTAACACTAGTGTACATTGAAATCATATTTAGCCTCTCGTCTTTCCAAGAACATGGATGCAGCATGCCAGATACTACTTCATGACTACAGCAGTAAGGCTTGGAAAATGCCAGAGGTATAAGAAAATGAACTTTTTGCAGGCAACTAGCATAGACACTCAACCTTCCATGCAGTCATTTGTAAGAAAAATGAGCATATTAAGGGTTAACCCCCTCCCGGTTGCATGCCTTCTCCATCAGGCAGTTTCCATGTATTTTTTAGTCTTCTATCAAACACCCCCAGCTCATTCCAAATCAGCTGGAAATGCTGAAACGGAGCTAGTGAGAATACCACTTTTTTTTTTCATTTGGCTTGAGTCTTGATTAAAATCCTCTGCTCTTGCTTGTTTATCCACAGAGAAATTCTGCCATATTGACTCAGTTCCCAGAGTCTGATAGAGTCAAAATCATTGAAAAGAGCTGCATGAATACAGCCAAAGGTCAAACCATTTTATTGTGTTTGCATGCCATCCAGGGCAACAGCGCCCTAGTCCATGACTGGAGTTCTTGGGCACTGAAGCAATGTAAACACTAATAATTATTTTTTTTAATTAATGATCTACCGTGAAGCAGTGGTAACTGTTATACAATAGCAGTAATAAGTTTCATACAAAATGTGGGACTCTACGGTACCATTATTTCAGATGCCGAGCAAAAACAGAAGACAGGCTATAGATGCAAGTACTTCTCAATGTTGGCATTGGGAATCTATTCGATCACCCATTAAAATGGATCTAGACCTGCCACCTTTTCCCTCAAGTCTCTTATGAACTGAAATACCTGATTCTGGAAAATCTACGGGCTTCTTCTTTAGGTGCAAATCCAAATGCTTTTTTTATTCTAGTACTCAGATTTTATCAAGGGCCTAATTTTACAACGAACTTTCTTCCTTCAAATACCTGCATTAAATTAGGCAGAATGCAGAACAGGGTGGCACAGACGATACTAAATGGTTCAGAGAGACATGGGCTTGTATAAGGAGCAACCTGAAAAGTTGAAACTCGCTCCTTGGAGACCATCACAAGACTTACATGTCTCATTGGACATGTCTACACCATTTCCAGCCATGTTAGGGCAGGTGGGCATAAAACATACTCTATGTACTTGCTCTTGCTCCGTGGTTGCCAAGTACCAAAAACCTGTAAAGCAACTCTTCCAATAAGTATGCCCAAGGCTGTAAGTCTGAGAGCCGTGCTGGATGTGCCCTGGGTAAATGCCAAGGAGGATAAGAACAACTGTGTGCAAGGGGTGTCCATAGCAGTGCTTCCTATCACAGTCCCACGTGGCATTCACTTGACCTTTAAGTCTCTATATTGAGGACCTACATATGATTTACATTGTGTTTTGGCAGTATGCTAACCTCTATACAGGAATAAAGATCACCTGCTACCCTGGCTCACATTTTTAAAACCATGTTTTCATGTTCTCATTCAGCCTTCAACTTGTAAGACTGGTAGGGGTCATGTTCCCCACAGAATAAAATAAAATAAGAACAACAACATCTCAACTTTCAGCAACTGCTTGCTCGGAATAACTTGAATAGTTCTTTATATAATATACAAATTCTTAAAAAACAGGCAAAAAGCAAAACAACAGATCTTGCAGTTGAAAAACAAGGTTTTTCAGGATTGTGAGAGAGAACAGCACAGTAACCCTGAGCACTTCTTTGATGATGCTTTCCAAAGCAAAAAAGGAAAAAGAAAAACATTTAATTGACCTGAATCCTGATGGTCTTTTTAGACACCCCTCTTGATGTGGTTGGAGACTGGAACCCTTTTGGAAAGCAACCTGACATTTCATCGCTTAGATATTTCCTTCATTGCCTTTGACTTTCAGGCCTAAATTATTTCCACTAGAAGAAAGTTGCCAAGTGGATGAAATTGGAACTGGAGTGGATGTTATAAAACACAGGTAGCTCATGATGTTGTCTCATGTGTTTCTTCTCATTTCCTTATCTGATTTCTTTTGAAGGCTGAAGCATGGCATGGGCCACACTTTTCGGTAATGTTTCCAAGCTGATTAAGGAAGAGAAGTGTGCATGTGTGTGCATGTGCATGTGTAAGTACCCACACATTAGATTTTGATTGTGATCTAGAAAAAAATACAGACAATCCATTAATTTTGGGGTCTATTATTGTTCTTTCCATTGGAGGGGGAGAGAGAGGAACATCCTTATCCCTAAAGGACTTTTGATAGAATTTAATCCTTTGTTCAAAATAAGCAGTGGAAAAAAATAGAGCAGTTATGAGGAAAGACCTTAATTCTGATATTCTGCTAAACCACCACCCACATATACACACCGATTTGTTCTGGATATAGGCAGCTCCCTTGGGTCCATAACTCTGAATATGAAAATGGCCTGCTTTACCTTTGAACAAGACCATGTGCTTGAGAACATAAGGTTGCTCTGGCTTCTTTGTTCTGGCTGAGCTGTTTCATGGGCAAGGAAGCTCATTTTACTGAAACCATAATCTGTCTTGTCTTTTTGAAGCTTAGAAAAATCCATCCTGCTATATTGTCTCCCTAAGATTTCTCTTTCTCAAGGGACCTTGCTGGCCCAGGCACACAAGACGCCAACATTAATTCCAATGGGAGCTGCTGGATGCTCAGCACTTGAAAAGCTGACTAATCATTTCAGTGCCTAAATATAATCCAGATGTTATGGTCCCTAATTTTGGCTGCCTTGGATTTATCTAAATTTTGGCAGCAGGAATGTGATCCC
>NW_005841879.1:438469-450700 GCF_000455745.1 Alligator sinensis
GGAATGTGATCCCCAGTAGCAGCCGAGCCATCTGCGCAACGCAGCCCCAAAAATGGGAGCCGGTAAGTAAAAGTGTTGGTTGTGCACTTAGCCAGTGCTGTAATATAATGTACCGAAGCTGACACAGGTGATCAATGGGGTCAAGAGATCATTACGGTAGGGATTGCTCAGGCCAAAAGAAGCCCCAACCAAATCCTCTAGCTATGTTACCTGCACAAAGGGTCAGATAATAGCTATTATATGACCTCTAAACCAACAGAGGACATCTCCAGCCTCAATGACTCCCTAGTGGTCATCTGTGCTGGCTTTCAAACCGCTTGACAATAGCAACATAGTACAAAGTGGAAAAAATGGGGGTCTAGCTGGTCAAAAGCTGGCACCCGAAAATGGAAGTACTAAAGTTATATGCCACTTAACGGGACTTGCATAAGTTCACATAATGATCAAGTGACAGAACAAGGAACATAACCCAGGAATCTTCACTCCCGGTCTGCTCCTCTAGCCACTCTTTTATTTTCCAAATATTTATTCAGGTGGTTGAAATCCTTTGTATTTCATCCACCCACCATTTCAGTGTAACTATTTTTAGCTTGGAACAGAAAGAAATGTCCTTCATGTACTCATGACCTGCCCAACCAGAAATTGTACCATCTGTAGTAATCAGATGGAAAAGTATGTGATCCAAAGCAAGGATGCTTTGTTTGGGTGAAATGTGGTCTGATTATATGATTGAAATGCAGAGTCCTACACAATAACAATATCTTTGTTCTTTCTTCTGAGAAACACGGGACCAATCGGGGATTCAAAAAGCAGTCATTCTGCCAACACTCGAAACTTGGAGAAGGTTTCTATAGGAAGCTACCCTGGTAAAACATCCTCTCTAGCATGTAAATATTTTTTCCCTCTTTGGTATTGTCAAAAAATAAAAAGGGGGGGGGGACTATATAAACATCTCCAAGTTGCTTTGCTCGTCTTTCACTCTCGAACCACAAAGCATAAAGCTCAGTTTCTGTATTTGTACTGGATTGCAGATCAGAGGGGAGTTGCAGTATGTACTGGCTCCTGCTCTAAGTCATATTTCCAACTAGTCAATCCAGGTTCTCAGAGGAAAACCATCCTTAAGAGCTGACCAGGAGACCTTGGATTAGAATAGACCTCTCAAAATACAGAGCTGTGCCAAGGAGCTTGCCAAACAATATGCAAGATAGAAAAATACCCATTCGAGGAATGTACCCACCTTGTTCCCAGTTATCAGGGGGGAAATGCAGTCTGCATTTCCTAAAAAAGATCCACGTTGCTTGTAAGATTGGGTGCGCCTATGTAAATACGCACAGAGTTAGCCCATGGCTCACGTTCTTTACCAGCTCCTTCCTTGTCACTAGCCAGAAGGTTGTTACCTCCAGGGAATGAAGATGACATCATATTCACTATAATACAGAGTGATTTGGGGCAGATGTGCAAGAATCGTTTAGTGCCCAGAGTGATGAGTGATATGTGGTAAACACACCGTTGGGGAAGCTGTTTGATATCCCATCAAAACACCTTCCTGGGGAGGAGTTAGTATAGATCAGGCAGATGATCTGATCAGATAGTATAGGAAGGGTATGGCCTCCTTATGATTTTATTGGTGTTCTAGTTTGTGCCAGTCAGCAGTTATACCTCATACACCAAGATGTTCACCTTCGCCCACTGGGTGTTTGACATATATCGCCCAATACGTTCCTGGGATATGCTGTGAGGTTCATATAGAAGACAAAATGAATTAAGTAATATTTAGCAAGTCTTACTTCCCTGATCTAAGCTATTTTCCATCTGACCTCTGCAGTCGGAGGCGGTGGGGATATTTGTTGAGGGGGTATCAATTGACTGTGTTCGGATTGAAGGGAAAGGAACTCCAAGCAAAAGCTAAGAGATTTAAATAAGGGCCACCATGGTAAGGGGATACAGACCCTTTTGCAGCCCCAATGAATAGCAAATACTTGGTGTTTCCTTTCACTGCAGATGTTGCCGGCTCTGGTGAAGCGAATTGGGGATCCCAGTGTCCCTTTTGCAAAATCTATCATGAGCCATGCAGGAACATCCCATTGCTGCTACCTCTTCTGTGGAGACAGGTCCTGAGTCAGGATAAGCTCTTGAACTGCACAAATTTTGCAAAGCTCAACTTGGATGGGAGTACAAAATGTTCCTATACTTAAGCATATGTTTAAGTGCTTTCCTGAAGCATGGCTTAAAACAGTGGGTGGACTTCTCAAAGGAGAAAAACAGGTAGGCATCCAAAGTCCTTGGAAATCCTTTTAAAAAGTCTCAGTCCAGATGCCATGAGTTTCACCCCTTCTCCCAAAAAAGATAGGTTCATTGTAAAGAAATCAATAAAATTCTAAAGTTCATTTAAACAAAAAAAGGAAAGAATAGTCATTGATGAAGGTGCAAGAAAAAAAAATACATGACTCATATACCTGGGTGTGTTGATATGGCGTTTCCAAACAATGACCGGTTACAAACCATGTCCTGTAATAAAGTGTAATAGCCAGTAAGTATTTCCTAGACAGGTGAGTCTGTAGAATACAAAATAAATAAAAGTAGTTGAGGGGGGGTTTCATATTTTGGGTGGTCAGATGGAAAGCCAGAGAATGAATCTGGGATGATGAAAAGGTTGGATACTGTGTTCATATTTTCATCTTCTCAATAAAAAGTGGAACAGGATGGAGAAGATTTAAGAATAAATAAATGGCTGAAGGGAGCTCTTGTTACAGGTTGCTTTGGTATTATTAAAGGTGGCTCTTGAAATTTTCCACTTGAAACTTTCTTGGAGTTGTTTTGATACTGGCCTATTCTGAATAATAATGATACATCTTGTGAGAAATTCAGGGGGAAGAAATCTCATAATGTTAAAAAAGATGAAAGACCAAAAATATTTTTAATTAAAAAAGAAAAAGAAAACACAAATTATGACATCCTGCAATGTCCATAAAAGCATCAAGAAAATGAAAATGTTACGTAAGACAGCTTTGAACCCTAGAAGATCCAATTTGGATATAGCAAAATGACTGTAAGGACAGGATGGGAGCAGTGGCAATGAATTTGTGCTCCTAAATCACATCCAAAACTCTGTGACGCTATTCTATTTGGAGGCGTGTTAGTATTGACCTGCTGCCTAGCCCGATAAAAACATACACCAGCACAATTAAAGGAGGAAATATGGAAGTAGGATTTGGACTTGTTTCACTAGAGTTTCCTTAGGTGAGGTTTCTTTTTTTTTTCCTTCATACATTAAAGAAACCGTTCTGCAGATTCAACTTCATTTGCACTGATGCCCATACATCCTGACTGGCCTTCAACCCTATAACTTTTCCTACGAAGAGAGGAGTGAGAGAAAGCAACACAGAGGAGGGACAAAAGCTGAAGTCATAAAAAATGAGCCAGGAAAATGTGACTTTCCAAGTGCCCATATAATATTTAGCAGCCAATTTGGCTTGATTTAGATGTCCTAATTCCAGGACTGGTGAGAGTTTGATTTCCACAATGAGATCCACAAAAGCATAGGGTGTCTTCATTAGGGTCAAAACCTCACAATGTCAGAAGTCCCTTAATATCATCAGAGAGAAATAATTCCATAAATAAAAATCTTGTGCAAGGAGGAGTCATTTGATATCCATGAGTGGGATATCAAGCTAATGAGGCTATTCTCATAGGAGCTAGGCATTGCTTAGCTTCTGGTAGCCCAGTATGTCTGAATTATAATAGTAGGGGGTGTCTATTAATCACTTAGTCCCTGGTTCAGCAGGAGCACCAGAAGAAATGTCTAAACACAAAAGGAAACCTTGCGCCTGCTGGTCAAGGATTTGCACAGCATTAAAACCAGCCTCCTTCCACCAGATTCGCAGCTCGATTCTGCGACTCGCCGTAGCCCAGGAACAATCCCATTGATTTCAATGAGTGTGCTTGAAGAGCATGAGAAAGGGAAGCAAAACCTGTGTCCATGTTAGTTTGCTCCTGCTCTATATACAGGCTGTTCCCATGCAGCGGATCAAAACAGAGCAGTTTCTTAGCCATATCACTTCCACTTACGAGACTTGCTTAAGATGCACAGCATCCCCGCTTTGTCTTTGGTCTGGCCAAATACTTAAACTATCAGCAAAGAGAGACTCCACAAATTCTTGATGTGTGGCTATAATGTGGGACTGTCTTGTGCCTTTTGGCTCAGTGCAAGCCTGTTCATGGGTAGATAAATTAACAGGCTGAACTATGCTATTGAGAAGTGAGCAGCAACATCGAGTCCCTGGATGTTTGGTTGCCCAGCATGACATGCTTTAAAGGAAACAGATTTGCAAGGTTATCTACAAGCCAGGCATCTTATAAAATATCTAAATCAGAGATGCAGAAGCTTTCAGAGAGCAGCAGCGTACTTCATCAGATAGTGCTTTTGGATGCCTCGACTTTCAAGGAACCGAGCTGGGATATGCTGAAGAACAGAGAAGTAATTAGCTATGTTAGTCTAAAGTCAGGCAGGGGGGAGCTGCACCTTATAGATCAACTATATCAGGGATGCATAAGCTGCAGCTCACTTCATCAGATGCTACCTCAGGTTGGCTCCCTAAAAGTCAAGGCATCCACCGTCACGAGCTATTTTTTAAAATCTAAACAAGCTTTGCAAAGGCCCTTAAAGATGCAGGGAGATGTACCCACCCAAGTGGACTTGTAAACTCTTCAGAGATGATTATCTGCATATTAACTAACCTCCCACTTGAACACTGAGCATATTCATAGAGCTGTTTAAAATATAGGTCAACTACAGTAACGGAAAGTAATAACCATCGAAAGGCTGATGTGTTGCCTAAGTCAACTGAGTTTGTATATTCAATTTTATGTTAGCAGAGCAGACACCCTTTATGGAGCAACACTTTCAAAAGTCCAAGTGCAGGGTCACAGAGACATTTATTTCCACCTCATTAACACAAAAGCTGGAACACGTTCTGCCCGACGTCCAAGGGATTAGCATCAGTAGAAGCAGGACCAGAATTTGGCCTGTATCCTATGTCATCGTATGCGGACTCTTGTCTTAATCTTCAAGAAAATCAGCAACTTCTTTTTATATGGAATGATGTATTCGGTCAATGTTTTTGCAAAAAAAAACAACCCACTCTGAACATTAAATACTGAGTCCCCCCTCCACCTCATTTTCTCTCCCACGTGTTAAGGAAGGCAAAAATGAATCACACTTCTATCAGCTCAAGTCAGCAGCAAGAGAACTGAGGCTTATCAGCTCTGCCTCCCTAGCCCAGCAGATATCGGTTCAATCAGTGGGAGTGGGGAAAGCCAGCTTCCCCGGGACGCAAGCATTACAGTGGCAGCCAACAAAAACAACGGAACATTTCATCAACATAACCCTGCACTTTCGTATGTGAATGAAAGAAATATTGCACAAGGAGCCTTTTAAAATCAAGCTGCTCTAAAAAATATTATTTTTTTACATTGAGTGGCTAAGTGGAAGCAGCAACTTTTCTCTTTTTTTGGTTGTTTGTTTTATTTGCCTTAAACCAACAAAAGTTAATGTTTATAACAGCCCAGGAGCTGGAAAACCAACTTAAGAAACACTTAATGTTTAGATCTACTTAGTGGTTGGAAAAAACAACTTTTTAAATGTTCTGGCAAGTGGAAACAGCAACTCCTTGTAAACAAACCTTTAGCATTAAGATATTTTTCAGCAGCGGCAAACCCTAACTGCAGAGAGACATATTTCTGAGACATTTCAAACTGATCATAGACTGCAGGAATAACCGCGTTATGTCAGTGGATACGTCAATGATCAGCGCGCATGAAAGGAGAAATAGTTTCTATGTGGAATGCTTGCTGCATGTCTTGGATGATCATTTACTGCTTTTTACACAGTTATGTAAATGATTTGGATGCTATGAAGAGAAAAGGAGCTATGTCCACACAGCGAGTCTCCGGGATACACCAGTAGATGAATCAGGTCTCAGAATTGAGCGTCGGGTTGGTTTTGCAAGCATGCGAAAACTCTCCAGCCTGATTAAAAAGGTGTCAGAGTTTTTTTGTTTGTCTGTTTTGATGAGGACATTGAAGAGAATATCATCCAGCCAACTCTAAAGAAAACCCAGTTTGCACCTAAGTCGGTAAGAGTGAAACACAGTGGACAGTCTTCAAGGAAAGGGTGAAAATCCAATCATTTGAGACGCACGGTTGGACAGCTCACTAGGGAATAAAGGGCTCCATAATCTGACTCAGGAGCTAAGGAAATTAAAGACTGGAAAAGACCTATGATTTCATTTTCTGCCTATTTCCCTTCCCTCCCATGCACTTACCAAGCTGACTCCACAGCCCCTCCATCCGTTCAGCCCTGGACTCTGCTAAAACCACCAGCTAGGTCTCCAGCTCATGTCATTTGCCCCGGTTGCCTCTGTGATGCGACTGTCTGCCCATTGGGAGCAGGATGCATGCTCAAAACTCCTTTCATAACAGATCATTGGACAGCTTCTAGGTCCAGACTGACTTGGATCGATTCCCACAACTTAGCAGTGAATAGCTATTTCTTTGGCAACCGACCCCACCCAACACTCAGCAAGGGCTGGCCAACGAGATGCTATATCATTAGCATCCCGTTTTCGAGCAGCACGACACCAAGCCTTCCTTCTCCCACTGCTGACATCATAATGGATCAGCTGATGAGTGAGAAAACCTTGCTATAAAGTGGAGCCCAACCCTTTGGTGGGCTGGGCAAACGCAAGTGCTGTCGGGCATCGGATGAGCCCCACCAGCAATAGCGGGTGAGCTGAGTTCCTTTTAATAAATATATCGCGGGTAGTGCGTGCGCTAAGTCATCGAGTTCAACGGCATTTGATAAGGATGTGAGACCACTCCTTTCTTCCTAATGCTAATATTTTTGAGGGCACTCCCCTTTCACCTACCTCATCTTACTCTGGCTCAGGGAGGGGGTGCTTCTCATTCTCCGAGACTGGCAGCAAGAGCTAATGTCCTAGAAACTCCCACTATGTCATTTCCTTTCTCCTCTGAAACAATTGGGGGCTTTGGGCCAGTTCTGTGAGCAAAAATCTGATGCTGTTCTCACTGCGAGAGTTCAGTGTAACTAAAAAAAATATACATATTGTAACCAACAATGCTTACTGCAAAGGCAAAGTCATTAATCCCTGCCTTCGACTAAACCCCTGTCCTACAGTTAGGTCATTTCCTAGCATAAATCTCTACCTTCAGGAGGGATTTGAAACAGAGCTTAACTCGTACCAGACTTCTCTTGGCTCAATTTGATCCTAAGGAAATAACCTGATAATAAATACCTTGTTCAGATCTGCAACCTCGTCTGAGATGACAGTTGATTAAAATAGCCTTTTTCTCTCTTTTTCACTTTATCCTTTTAGGTTAAAAAAAGCTACCGCTGAAGCAAACTGTCCATCACGTGGGACTGGAGATATGTTGCTACTTAAATAAAACAGCAATTTTCGCAACTGGGAAAGGACAGTGCTTCATCTACAAGTGCCTTAACTTCCAGAACACCTAACCCAACCTATTCCCAGGTTTCCATTTGGAAAATGATTGATCCAGGGGTCTGATGAAGGATGAACTAGATTGGAAGACCCATCTTAATATAACCAAAAAAAGCCCAAGGGCCCAGAAGCCAAGAATATAGTATATTTGATATGGTAAGGGAATGATTTTCCATGTTTAGTACTGGCCTGAGTTACTTTCCAGTGACAATGTTGGTAAAACTGAACTGAAAGGGAAAATCCAAGATACCATGTTAAATAAATGACTGTTTGGGGGTGAATTCAAGTACAAAAGTGCTGTTGCTCTAGGACACAACATTTCTGAGTGGCTGAACCCAGAAATAGGTGAGGACTTGAAGCAAAAGGAGGAGCTGGGAAAAAGATCATTCTTGAAATGCGCAGGATACTTGTTCTTTCCCATGGAGGCATTCATTGCTCAGTCGAATGTAGGAAACGTCCTGGGAAAGAGGAAGAGAAATCTACCATGAGAAACAAAGCCATGCAAGCGGGTGGAAGTTATTCCCCTAAAGCCTTGTCTTGTTGCCAGATTTCAAGGACCCTTCTGAAGGGATGTAGTGAGCAAGCTGGCTTTAAAAGGAATTGCCCGTTGATTCAAAGACAGAAATGAGACTATTTCCTTTGCCCCATCCTTTTGGGTGCGTGAGAAACAGTGAATGAGATTTTCAAAAGCACTTCACGCCGGCCTATTCTGCTGTCTCTGAAGGTTGGGGATTTTGTCCGTAAGTGGTATAAGAGCAGGATCAAGCCTGTGGCACGCACCTTAATCACTTCTGCTTTGCACTGCTGGTTCCACACAAAAGAGCCAAGCCACTGGGTATTTCTCTGTCATTTTGCTAGACGGAAAAGCTTAATTTGCCTTAGAGCACAGGATTAAAATATATTTTCCTAAGACTGATTTCTACATTGTTCGTGTCTCTTGCACATCAGTTCCTGGTTGGCAAACCTTATCACAACCAAATACCTTCTCCAGGAAGTGGCAACAATTCAATGAGTGGGAGTTGTCCCAGGCAATCCAGTCCCAAAACAAGAGTCACTATGGTCTCAGCAGGTACCAGGGTCTTGGAAGAGACTAGATGTGATATCTAAGGAAGGCCTGAGCCCCGGACAGTCATGAAAGTGTCCCCTGAACTGTTGACAAGACTAAGGTGTTAACGATGTTGTAGACAACTCCCTAATTTGATCATTAGACTCAAGTCTCCCTAAACTCCGTCTGCAGCGGGGCTGGACCCAATGAGCTATAAGGTCCCTTCCAGCCCTGAACAACTATGAAACTATGAAGTCCAAAAAAAAAGGGTATTAACTCCCCGCTCTGAAATGTTGTTCAGCATTGCTATGGGCTACTAAAGAGAAGTAGAGAATTGGCTGCATTTCAGCGAAGGGGAAAGCGATCCCTGTTTATAGCTCATATATTGTTTTTATTTAAGTTTATAAACACTCGGGGATCATTCAGGATATGAGAGGCATTGTATAAATATAGAATTAGTACCACAATGGCCTACATTTATTACTTCTCCTTCAAAGAAGTGAACATCTTGTATTCCTTGCCAGGGCAGATAGCACCTAGGAAACAATTGTGATGGGTCTGATTTGTGCTCACACTAGGTGTTCTTCCATACTACAGCTAGCAGTAAAAGTGGTAGAAATAGGGAATCTCCCACAAATAGGGAATCTCCCTATAGTCTTAATCTCTCCCACACATACCCTCTTGCTGATGCATATATACAAAACTATTCCCTTCCCTCTGTTTCTCACACTCGCTTTCCCCAGCCATGCACAATGTCAAGAGTTTCAGACCATGACACGCAAGAACCCGAATCCTACAATATTCTGGAGTAGAGGCAATAAACTCACCTGGCCTTCCTGCGGTGGTTAGCAATGCTGTCAGAATTCATCAGTTTACCGGAGCCTACATTTATTATATCTAAGAAGCTTAAAGTCTCAAGGTTAATACTGTCTTTTGCAGAATATTGACAGCCCTTTGTTTTTTGTGATGCAAGCAGAAGAGGTTTTGATATTTCCTGGAATCAAGGCACAGAAACGTATTTCAGGTTACTTTGGGTGCCGCTCAAATCCGCACTCTGAAAAGCCCATCCCTTTTACATCACCCTGGGAAAACAAAAACCAGTGCAGTGCAGCCCCAGCTAAGTATAAGCAGATTCTGTTTGCACTGGGAACAAAAAAAAAAGTCCAGGATTTACCTAAAATGTTTTAGTTAATCACCTGCTATAGTCACAAATGGGTAGTTGATCGGCACCCACTTGGAATTTAATTCAGGTGGCAACAAAACACCAGGGGCAATGTCCGAGTCAGAGTTCATATTCCCAGCCATGTATCCAAATCTGTGGTTTTACTTTCCGGATTACCTCTCCTTTTAAGGGATAAAGTTTTATCAAGCAAATACTAGATACAATATTATTATCCAAAAGTCATTGACAGAGGCATTCAAAGCAGTAATGTTATGCTTGCTTTAGGGCACCTGGGGAAATGTGAGTTTTTGAGACAGTTTTATTGTTGGCTCTTTCAGTTTAATTTTAATTCATATGGTAGTAAAAATATTGCAAGCTGACAGCTAATGTTAAATCAGTTGGCCTATTTCTGTCATCTCTGGGAAAATGTTCCTAGAGTTCTTTAGTATAGAGAAGGGGTATTGGTTGTAGCCATGTTGATCTAAGGACATAGGAAAACAAGGTTCTTTGGGTAAATTCAATATCTTTTTTGAGACAAACTAAAATAGTTGGAAAAAGTCTTTGTTGCAAGCTTTTGGGTACAAACCCCCTTCTTCAGGCTGAGGAAGCATCTACACTTGTTCTGTGCTCTTCCTGGATGGGATGGACTAGCATAGAAGCCAGAGGCTGGTATGCAAGAATGCCAGTCAGTGGGTGTGTCTACGTGTGCATTTACTGCACAGTAAATTTACTGTTCAGTAACTTACTGCACAGTAAACAGATTTACACCGGCATCTCCACATGCAGGTGTTCAAGCTCAGTAACACTGTGTTTGGACTGACTTGGGAGTAAAGTTAGTCTCAAGACAGTCCACACACACAGCATTACTGTGCAATAATATGTCTACAGGTGCATTACTGCACAGTAACTAATCAGCATAAGTCGCCATAGTTATTGCACAGTACAGGTGTGCGCGTGTAGATGTGCGTCCATACTGCACAGTGATTTTTGGTTACTGCACAGTAAATGAGCATGTGTAGATGCACCCAGTGCAAATACAAATTGAGGCAGTCATTGGGTGAGAAACACATGGCGGGGGGTGCGGAGAAGGGGAATGTAGACCTGGTGATAAGATGTAGCTTGTAAATAGTAGACAGTATCAGATGTTAGGCAAGTTATAATGTGCCATAAATCCAATGTCTATATTTAAGTCCATGATTTTTTGTATCCAGTAGGATGATGAAGTGAAGCTCGTAGGCTCATCTGTGAAAGGTGTTTTGTAAATGCCTTTGAGGACTGGAGAGAGTGGTTTTCTTGTGAGAAATGTGCACCCACAGGTAACTGGGTATTTGTGTCTTTGATAGATTTTCAGTGTGCATTAGTTCTGGTACGCAGTTGTTGTTTGGTTTCTCCTATATATTTTTCAGCAGGGCATTCAGTGCACTGGATGAGATATATTGTATTTCTGGAGGTGCTGGGGAAAAATCCAGGAATGGTGATAAGTCTGTTGTGGGGTGTAGTTATTGTGGGGGTGGTGGAGATGTGTTGGCAGGTTTTGCATTTCTTGTCCT
The DNA here is from genome assembly GCF_000455745.1 of Alligator sinensis. Taxonomy (NCBI): domain Eukaryota; kingdom Metazoa; phylum Chordata; order Crocodylia; family Alligatoridae; genus Alligator; species Alligator sinensis. The sequence continues at coordinate 449,747 of NW_005841879.1, forward strand.
GGCATGGTCTGGATCCATTCGGTGTGTTTTGGACCATGGGAAGTTTGCTGCTGGTGATGAGGTTAGTGAGGTTTGGTGCTTGTTTAACGGCTAGAATGGGTGGTTCTGGGAAGATCTTTTTAAGAATCTCTTTATCTTAGTATAGATAAAGCATTTGGGTCTGATTTCTATCTACACTAAGGCTTCTTTACATCTTTCTGGCAGCATAAGAGGACTTCCAATTTAATTTAAGTCTAGCCTGTATTTAACTGGTAGAATAGTATAAAATGCCCTTAGTAGCATAAGAATCGGGCCTTTTGCATATGAACATATTTTTATTTCTTTCCTAAATCAACAATTATCATTTGTTTCATCTTAGTAGAAAAGCAATGCATTTTCTTTTTCAAACAAACTTACCGTAATGGTATTTCCTAAAGATTTTCCACTACATTCTGTAAAATAAAACAAAGGGGGTCATTTAGAAAAAGCAGAGGTAACATGAGCCCCTCATTTGGTAGAGAGTCTCAAATTATATCTGTTTGATTCTGACTTTCCAGGCTTTTTTTTTTCCATTTAAAAAGTTGTTTCACCAAAAACAACTCAGAGAGAAGGGGGAGGGGGGAATACTCTTTGATTCTGTCTTTCCATTCAACAGTGTCTTTCTTCAACATTTCATTGCCTTTCTCTCTCAACATAGTTTCAAGTTCACTTTCAAAAATCAGCTACTAACAATAATTTAAAAGAAAACAGCTAGTGAATATTTTTGGAGAAAGGACAATAGTTCTGTATCATTTGTACACATGGTCAGTCTGGGCACACTTTTTCCTTAGATCCTAGTTGTTAGCTGTCATTAGAAGCACATTACCTGTCAGCACTTTTCTTTGAAAAGCTGGAAAATTTAATGAAATCCAAAGCAGCTGTAAGACATACAGTACAAACTGTACTTAGAGTCTGACGAGTACAGTAAAAGCCATC
>NW_005841879.1:450731-451884 GCF_000455745.1 Alligator sinensis
ACTGGGACAGCTCTAGTCGAAGCAGTGCTGATACATGGCTCATCAGAGAGAAAACAGAGATGTTCTATTTAAATGTGAAGAGCGTGCTGTATTTTGTACGTTAATCATAGCACATTTCATCTTGCTCCTTTTTTGCTGGTGTACCCCAACAAACTAGACCCACACTCGTGGTTTTAGAAGTATTTTAAGAGTGGGATTTTTCAAAGGGATCTAAGAGCCTTAGAGGACCACATTTTGTTGAAAGACAATGAGAATCTAAACACCCTGGGCTGGTTTCATATTCCCAGCCCATGGCTATTAAAGTCTCAAGACCACCTGAAAATGGAGTAGGAGCCAAAAGGCACATTTTCAGAGGACTAGTGTGTATATGAATGTGACACCTGGTTTGCATATCTATCTAGATATAGGTAGATAGATAGATCTATATCTATCTATCTATAGACAGATAGATAGACAGATCAATCTATATATCTACCTAGATCTAGCAGTTATTGTGTATTATTATCTCTATATACAGATCTATCTATCTAGATCTAGATAGATCTATATATATCTCTATCATATCTATATCTACTTATCTATAGACAGATAGATCTATATATAGAGATAATAATACACAATAACTACTAGATCTAGATATATAGATAGACAGACAGATCAATCTATATATCTATCTAGATCTAGATAGATCTATACATATATCTATCATATCTATATCTACTTATCTATAGACAGATATATAGATTGATCTATCTATATCTAGATCTAGTAATTATTGTATATTATTATCTCTATATATAGGTCTATCTAGAGCTAGATAAATAGATAGATCTATATTTATCTCTATTGTATCTATATCTACCTATCTATAGACAGATATATAGATCTATCTATCTATCCATCTATCTATCCCTCTTTGAAAATTATTACTGCTTGTCACAGTGATAATTACATTCTGCCTTCCTTTACGTAAGTACTGGTTAATTTCTATTTTAATCTGCGTTTGGTTCACAGATCATTTTAAAGGTATAGGGCATAGACTCCTATAAAAACTGGGCTGGAAAGGGTTTCAGAAGGTCACCCCTGCTCAAAACAGGGTCAGTGTTTGTCTAGCCTACACTTAAAAACTTCCAGGGACAGACATTCCTTAACC
>NW_005841879.1:451915-479217 GCF_000455745.1 Alligator sinensis
GTAATAGGCTCCGTTCTGTAGTTGAAGAATCAAATTGCCATTTAATATTTTGCAGTCTGATGAAGTGTAGTTAACTAGCTTCAGATAATATGAGAACGCCTACCCCGTAAGAGAGAACGTTTTTTGTGAGGTGGAGCAAAGTGGAGTTCCTTTCCATTTTCAGTCTCGTGTTGCGCTGGTCATAATCCAGTCACTAATGGCCTATTTGTCAAAGGCACCGAGCTTCTGCAGCCCTGCAGCTCTAAAATTCAAATTACAAGCACGTTAGCCACAAAGGTTGACATGTTGGGGTTTTTTTTTAAATAACTTGACTTGCAAAAATGTTTGTGATGCAATTACCGCACCGACTGCAGGACATGCAGAATAGAAATGTCATTCCTGTCTTGTATCCTTTCTGGCTCATCAGACTGAAAAGAATAGATTAACCACATGTTGCCACATGCATGCTATTCCTGTTGATGCCAATCAAAAATCTAACTAATGGCAGCATTTGGCTGTCGCCCCAATAGACAGAAACATCAGCTTTTAACATCTGTGCTCCACTGTGAATTAAATGTGTGAAACAAATCACTGTGTATGACAAGTAGCTTAATATCAGTCCAATGTTTAAGAACATTTTCTAAGACTCCAGTACGTCACTGAAGCCAACGTGAGTTAGGCTGGTGCATAAAAGGAACGTGAGCTAAATTTGTGCATTCCTCTCCATCCTGCACAAAAACACATCTGAGCTGCGGTAGAGTCTGTCGATCCTGGATAGACCTCATCAGCCATCTTGGGGCACAGGTAAGACAACCCTGGACGACAATCATTCTCGACTGTGAAGGATTGCCAAAGAAGAAAGTAAGGGTGATTTCATGCATGAGTTGAAAGTTAATCATATGCTTGTGTTTGAATAGAGCTTAAATGAACACACAGTTTTAAAAGATTTCTGTTTATATTCCTTGTTTAAGACAACGATATGGCAGACGCACGCAATCCCGCCCATTCATTCCTATCCAACACAAACAGGGAAGACGACGTTGGCTTTCAATGAATTTCTTTGCTATTGCTCTTCCTTGTGGCTTTTGAAGATGCATTATATTAAGGTTTCCTGTAATTACACATAATAGCCAAAGGGGAAAAAAGAACATGAGACCATCACTGAATAATGGATTCATTTACAGCCATCATTAAGGCTCTTAAAAGGCAAACCTGTCAACAGAAACACAGCTAAATACACTTTGTTTGCGTAACTCAGCTAAAACCCCACAAAGAATAAAGGCCCGGTACTTTTTTTTTTTTATTATCCCTTCTTACTCATGAAATGCTATTTAAGACACTAATGGACTGGAAACCTGACACTGTGGCACTGCACCAAATTCAAGTGCCTGAAACAAAGCCCTAGTGCCAGGGAATATGCCTAAAATGAGTACCAAAGATATTGTATTTTCAAGTGTTTCACTAAGTTTTATTCTCTCTCTTCAGTGGGATTGGATTGTTAGCATGATGGGGACCAGTCAATAGCATTAGTCTTAGTTTCTGCACCAGTAAAACAAACTAGAGTCCTGAGCACCTTTCCTCATCAGATGAATAATAACCTATCCCTCAGCACGCACACACTCAAATTAGTCTACTGGGATAACTGGAGTAAATTGTCCAGGAGCCAGCAGACTCTGAGCGTTGACATAATCATCTGCAGATGGAAAGAGACTGTGATGCTGAGAAACTTAAAGTGGCTGGATGGCATTCAGCCAAAAGTCATCCCTGACTCAGAATCCAGGATTAATTATGATATGCATAATTAGAGCTGATTGCCCCCCTTCAGAGAAGGGTTTCAGCATCTTCAATGAGGTTACTGGTCCTACCATCGCTCCCAGAAAATACCATGTCTGCCAGTGTAGGAGAAAGAGGTGGATTAGGACTGCTCGGTGCATGTCTGCAGCATGCACAGACAGGAGAAGCACTGGAGGAGCAATCATTTATGTTTGCCATTCACATTGGACATTAGACTACCAGTTAAAAGCCTGACCCAAAACCCATCAAGTCCACTGAAATCTTTCTATGGACTTCAGTGCAGTTTTGGATGAGTCTCAATCAAGCAAAGCACTTAAGTATGTGCTTAATTTTCAGCAAATAGCTCTCAACGACTTAAAAATAGTAGCTTCTCACCTGGTTAAAGTGAAGCCCTTGGGTAAGTGCTTTGCTGGACTGCAGCCTAAGAGCCCCATTTTGCAAAGTGACAAGCACCCATAATCCCCATTGATTTTGAAATGAGCCCACACGACTCCTATCCAGAGACACTGTTGAGATCTGGTGCTCATTAAGTCCCAACCACAGCAAACATAAGCAGTGGAGCAATGTTATCATCGTTGTCATGGGACCATAAAGATCTAATATAAATATTGCTGCCTAATGCAATACCACCTACTGTAAACACTTCCATGGGTATCGACTATTTTCATTCTAGGCATCAACGTGGGTTATTTTACAATGTCCTCTTTCTCTATGCAAGAGAAAACAGCAAAGATCAATCCTGTGCTTAAATCTTTGGAGGATTTAAACTGAGAGAATAAAAACTGCTTCACGATAATGCTCTTCTGGGTTACCAACAGCCTTTGGAAAACACGTTCTACACAGAAAGAGCGTGTCAAGTTATTGCAAAATGCTGCAAAGTAGCCAAAGGTACTTCTCCGGCCTATGAAATTAGCCTGCTTTTTCTGGCGTTTTAGTGCCGATACGTGGTGGGCCACAGGAACGGGAAGTTTGGAGCAAAGAACGAACTTTTGGAGCAAGATGAAGTGATTTGGAGAGCGGAGCCAAATGAAGACAAGAGGGGAAACTTCACTCCTTTGGAACACACGCGCCTTCAATCCAACGCTCGGTGCCATAGTGCTGTTTCATATCAAGATTGCAAAAATCAGTACAAGCTGCGTAGGTACGAGATGTGCAACCAGATGAAGTTTCCTTTGTTGCTCGTAGCCTATGGAAAATATTGCTAATGTCCCGTGTCACAGGAGACTTTCACTGACCCCCACTTGGCCTAGCTTGTCTGCAGGCAGTTTTGCAGGCCTGACCCATTAAAGGCTCCCCTTTGTAATTCCACAACAAACACTTTTTTTTAATGAGACATTTGACTCGGTTCAGGCAAAAGCGAAATTCCATGACATCATGTGCAGGTGGGCCAGGGAGAGGTATCTTGACTGTCAAGGTTTCACTTTACTAGATCTCACTAGCAAAATAACTTTAAAAAATAGGCCCCTGGCACCCAGCCCAACAGCAGCAGTCTTTCACATGGACATCTACTCCCAGAGATTAGCAGCCTTTAGAGCAGGAAGCCAAGGGAACTGTTTTCTTTAAGAGAATGTTTAGAAAATCTCTAAATCTCTTGGATTTTTTCAATCCCAGAATAACTTCTAAAGCACAAGCCTGCTTTTCCCTTTTTTTTTTAATCTTGTTGCCAGCTCCAAGTACGGATTAGTTCTGGGCAAATCTGAGAGTCTGTTTTTGGCTCGGATAAGCAGAGAGAAGTTGGCATGTGCATCCCGCTGAATTAATTTCGCAGAATTGGTTCACCCAGCGAGACCCCACCGGCTTCAGTGGAGTTGCATAGGTTTGAGGTGAGGGTGTTGGGACTCATGGTAGGACGGCCACTTCGTGTAAGGCTGCTGATCTTTCCAGGTGTGCTCACAACAATACTGGAATAGCCCTTCTTGTGAGACGGCTGCATATATAGTGACAGACAGAGCTGTCAGAATTACTCCAGTGCCAAGCTGTAAATAGAGCTGCTTCTGCTTTTACCAAGCAAGTTCCCTCAGCCCATTGCAAGGCAAGATTTCCAGCACCAGCATCCTAGCAACTACTTCAGGATCTTCACCTACTGATATAGCAATAAAGTATTCGTAATCCAAGGCTCGGTTTTGTTCTCTTCCGAAAGGAGGAATCAGAAAGTTTATTCCTAAATATCGTTTGCATGACTTGACTGACTTGAAAGGATGCAAAAACCCTGTGCTGCCTCTCTGAAGGTGATAGGCCAAACTTCAGACCATAAAAAAAAAATGCATTTCATCCAGCAAGGAAATGAAAGGGAAACAAAATGTGAAGATATATGTTCATAAGGTGAACTGTTGTGCTGCAATGGCATCTAGTTTATAGCCCTGAGTTCAAGGAGGTCAAGGTTTCAGAGTCCAAAGTTCAAAGTGAAATTCAAGTGGTTACAGAGGTTTAAACTGGATGGAGAAAAAAAATCTACAGTGTCTTAAGACTCCCACATGATTTTTCAAAGGAAAAAAATATAACATTTTGATTTAAAGCCTCCAAAAATCACCTTTGATTCCACAAGTTATAGGTTCATAAATCATGTTGGCCACACAACTAATATATCTTATAGCACCAGTAACTGAAAAGGATTTCTTTTCTCCTTCTGGAGTGTCAATAATTCACCATAATTGAAGGGGAAAGTGGAAGTTTAGACCATTTTAATTTCTTCACAATTGGCAATGTTATTCTTTGAGAACTAAAAAAAAGATGAGAATGATACGAAAACCATCTGGTGTCGACGTTTCTTTAGAAACTGTCATAGCCATCAGGTATCAGCTTCATACAAATGAATATTGTTTTAAAAGGTGCAAGACTGAGAGTTAAATTATCTAGAGTCCAATCTCTATACACTGGCACACACGCTTAATTTTAAGTACATCATTCTCTCCAATGACAGGGAAAATATCCTACTTGTCTGACATTATGGCGGGTCTGAACACTTTCACATTTTCTGAGCATTTTAGAAATGTGGTCTTCTGTTTCCTATGACACATTGTCGACCTATAAACTAGATGACTCAGGACAGCAAGGAAGAAAACCTGATCTAATGCCAATGGCAAAGCTCGTATCAACTAAAGTTGGCTGTGGGTAAACAGAAGAGATTTTACTAAATGACCAAAATAAAGTCATCTACTAAATGCATTAACTCCTATAGGCTTTTTTGGTAAAGCCACCACTGACAGTCATAATGAGGATACATTGATTATTTGTCTCTAATATCTACAAATGAATTAACATGAACTCTATTTCCCTGTCTCTGGGACAGGGTGAGTGTACTCTAGAACAGTAATCAGAGAAAGTTTCTTCTTTGGTATCTTCTGTGCATGCCACTAAAAATCAGTTGCATATCATTTTCATAGGGTGGCTACAGCTATATGTACATGTGGAGTAATATATATATATTAGAATTTGAATTTAAACACTTGTTAGAATTTGCTTTAAACACATGGTACAAGTAGTTATACAATACATGTAGCCTTGGCAACATAATTCTTATATTTTATTTATACACACACACATGCATGCATGCATACATACATACATACATACATATAGTGTGTGTGTATACATATGTGTGTGTGTGTGTGTGTATATGCATGTGTGTATATATGCCTGTGTATGTAGGTGTGTGTATGCGTGTGTATGTATGTGTGTGTGTATATATGCATGTGTGTATGTATATGCATGTGTGTGTATGTGTGTATGCGTGTGTGTGTATGCGTGTGTGTATGTATATGCATGTGTGTGTATGTGTGTATGTGTGCGTGTGTATATGTGTGTGCATGTGTATATATATTGCGTGTGTGTGTGTGTGCATGTGTATATATATGCATGTGTATGTATGTGTGTATATGCGTGTGTGTGCGTGTGTATGTGCGTGTGCGTGTGTGTGTGTGCATGTGTATGTGTGTATATGTGTATGTATGTATGTGTGTGTGCATGTGTATATGCATGTGTGTATATGTGTGTATATGCGTGTGTGTGTATGTGTGTATATGCGCGCGTGTGTGTATGCGTGTGTATGTATGCGTGTGGATGTATATGCGTGTGTATGTATGCGTGTGTGCATATGCATGTGTATGTATGTGTGTGCGTGTATATGCGTGTGTATGTATATATGTGTGTATGTATATGCGTGTGTATGTATGTGTGTGTATATATATGCGTGTGTATGTATGCGTGTGTGTGTATATATGTGTGTGTGTATATGTGTGTGTATATATGCGTGTGTGTGTGTGTATATGCGTGTGTATGTATGTGTGTGTGTGTATAGATGTGTGTGTGTGTAAATAAAATATATACGTAGCTTGGCAACATAATTCTTATAACTACTTGTGCCATGTATTTAAAGCAAATTCTAATAAAAGCCCATTTCTGTAGCCGTAGATATTCCAGACTAAGCCTTCTGGATGAGTACATTCCATGTATACGTATAGCGGTGATGAAGAGTACTGGATTACCCCTGGGTATTTGCCATCTGCCCACAAATCTATCCTGTTGACATGTTGTTCCCACAAGCACAGGCTCAGGGATGACTTAATGGCACCTGCTTATTGCTGTTTTCCATGCATTAATCACACGATTCAGTGAGGTGGTTGGAGAATAGTCCAACACCAGCATCATTAGTATGGGGCAGTGCTGGACTTTTATGGGGCTGTTTTCACCCATGTGCAGTGAACAGTCAGGTTGATTTCATCTGCAGAAATGAACTGCAAGAAAGCCCTGTGAAGATGCCTGCTCTACTCGATCATTTCAGCGTACATTGGGTTTGCAGTCTAGTTCCCTGGATCTACCCTTTAAGCCTGGCCACCTTGTCAGTAATGGGTTAACAACAACAGCTAGCACAAAGGATCGTGATTCAAGACCAGAGCTCATAGGTGGCTGTCCAAAACTTTGACAAATTTCAGAACTGGTCCAAACTGGAGACTCTGACTTAGGCCAAGTATAACAATTATAGACCAATTGCTATGCAGCCAAAGTTGGCCAAAAATGGAGTAAAGGAGGCATTAGCAATGGTCTCCATTAAGCCTGCCTTTAAATAGGCCGCAAGGCTTATTACTTTCACATGAATCTTCATAAGGGTTCAGAAACAAACTCTAATCAAACCTTTCCCGGAGGAGTTGCAAAAGTCAAGGGGGGCAGTGGGGATAGTTCAGTTTAGTTTTTGAAACAATAAATGAGAACAAAATACTGTTGTTTGGCTATTTAAGGAATATTTCTGAAAACAGAGGCGTCGGAAATTCCCTGAGCATACCTGTTCTTGTGCTCTCTCCCATTTTGCCAGACTCAGGAAATTTGGGGAGAAGCCTGTGAACTCAGAAATATTTGTGGGAATTTGAGCTGTCAGGTGGAGCCTTGGAAGCTATTGCCTATCAATAATACTGACATCAAATGTGCATCCCCACATCAAAGTGCCGGCCAGCTTCTGACTTCCTACTAAGCAAAACAGGGGAAAACAGATATTTCTCTGTGTGTTGTTTATTTTAACATGGTTTTAGTGTGTGATTGATACAAGCCTGAAGGCTTCCATCAGGAAATGAGAATAAGTACACAATAGCAAGCTAAAACAGAGCAGGCAGTCACCAAACTAATTACTATTTGGGCAGCTTGTGTTGCAGATCTGAGGGTAGACTTGGGCCTGTAGATTAATAGGTGGGGCTCTGTTCCCCCCGGGCACCACCTGGGATAACAAGGAATAATGGCCACAAATTGATCGATAGCAGGTTCAGGCTGGATATCAGGAGGCATTACTTTACGGTTAGGGCTGCCAGGCTCTGGAACGGGCTCCCAAGGGAGGTGGTGCACTCCCCTACCTCGGGGGTCTTCAAGAGGAGGTTGGATAGATATCTGGCTAGGGTATTATGATCCTGCCCAGGGCAGGGGGTCGGACTTGATGATCTGTTCAAGTCCCTTCCAACCCTAGAAACTATGAACCTCACATTTTTTGGAAGAGTGGCTGTAGCTGAACAGACCTGTAGTTGAATGGACCTGATTTTTGGAGACCTCAATACTTCCTGGGAAATCCAGCACCTTCATGTTGTCTGGCCTCAAGCATCTAGAAATAGTGTCACCCAAAATTAGGAACCATTTAAAAAAAATATATCACTATACATTGTTTGCTGATTATGAGGAGCCCATGTAGACGTGCTCATTCTGCATGTTTTCAAACTCTCCCTTTCACCTCTGCGTTGCGCATCATCATGTATGGGATGGAAAATCTCCACTGACTGAGCTCATCAATGATTTTAAGATTTTCCTGCAATCACTTATCATTCAAAAATGTATTGTCATTCATTAGTCCCAGTGGTCTGAAGAAATGTAGCCATTTCAGGCCAGCTGACCTGGTCCTACACGTTTCATTCACGATCATGTCAAGTTCCTAAAGAGACGATGATGGTCATAACCGACGGTATGGGAATGGTAACAGGGTTACTTTCAGAAGGCTTTCTTGAGATATCTAAGTGGGAAATTACTAGAGAGTGAATTCAACAAACCAAACATTTTCTCTCAATAATGTTTACAAGGGTGTTAAAAAAAAATATGGCAAAATGGCTGTGCATGCCTTACTTCTGTGACAAAGCAGGAAACTACACAGCAATGGGTAACGCTGATGGAGTTGTCAAATCCAGCCATCATTTACAACTATACAGTGCAGGGATGTGGTCCAGCAAGTGATCGCTGCACACACAGTGGTTTTATTTCAAAATGAACATTCGTTTCTGAAACACCCTCATATATTAATAGGACAAATACTTCCAGTTCGGTTCTGCAAAAGCCTTGGGGTTCTTCACTTATCTGTGCGTAGTTTTACGCTGTGTTTAGTCAATGCTTCTAATGACATCATGCTCCACCGTTAAAATTGCGACTCCTCCACAGATTCTCTCTGAAATATTTCTGAGATTCATTAGCACTGGCAATAAAATGCCCAACATTAGTCATATTAAGGGAAACAAAAACATCTCAAAGGAGTCTAATTTGGTTTGAAGGAATGAATCACAGCAAAGATTAATATCTAGGGTAATATTAAAAGCGAACGCCACGGATGTAGATTTGGAGAAAAATGAACTACTAGCTGTTCGTACAGTGTGTCTAAAGGAGAGGTGGATGGGGCTATATAGGAGACTGTAATGAGAAGAAAATTTTCCTCGGCACACTTTTGGGTTTCGTTTTCTTTTCTACCTGCTGTGATCGCTTAGACAGTACAAAGGAGAAGTGAAATGTTCGCGTGGTTCAAGAAATCTAGATTTATTCACTGTGTCCTTCCTTCAGTCCTGATAGCCTGTTCTTGGGGAAGGAAAAAGGAGGAAGAGATCACTCAATAAAGACCAAAAAATAGAATAAAAATGCCCAGGAAGAAATATTAAAAACTTATCGGTAGACAAGTCTAGGCTAAATTCACTGCCCCTGCCCAGGCTTTACACAAAATAATACAGGGCAGCATATTTTTGAGGCTCACTCAGGGCTTTGCCTCTAGGATGCTCTCTACTTCCTAACCTACACATTTTCTCATTTTATTGTGAGATGTTTTTGAAAATATCCCTTGTCCCGTCGGCCGTAGCAGTGGGTCTGATCTCCAGTGCGCCACCCTGGGATATGGATGTTGTGCATGGATAGGAAGAAGTAGGCGCTCGGAAAGGAGTAGCACATGGAAGTCAGCTGATGACAACTTTGTTTTATTTGGATTTCACTTTCTCCTTTTTCTCCAGCGATGGCAACCTTGGCAGCTCAAGAGCAGGATTACCACAGGCCCTGCAGCCTTCCTAAGTTTCTAATATGGGCAAAACACCCTGTGTCTGCTTTGATTTGAGATCCAAAAGATGGTGGCAAACACAACTGTATAAAAAGCAGAACTAATTTAGATCTTAGGCAAGAGAGTTGGCAGTGACCTTACCATGATGTGCTCCCCCTTTGCTCTGGACAGCCATGCAGATGCGGCATGGAAAAGCAGATCCCCAAAAGAAAATCACCATACACAATTAGCCCCTGAAAAGGTCTCAGAGCCAGAATGAGCATCTGAGATTGTTATCATTTTAAGTCACGTAGGAAATGAAGACTTCCAATCAACTGCATTCCCATGCCCATGCTCCCTATGTCATTCCCGGCTGCACAATGCAACATATTGTGTCAAAAATGAGTAACAAATCCGGTGCTCAATGGGAAGAGGGAGAAATACAGAGCACTTGCTCAGCTTCTGGGAGCAGGCTGTGCTGGCAGGGATTCAAAGTACATGAGTGAGCGATCCCTTTCACTGCTTTGCAAAGCAATGATTATATCTTTTCCGTCTCTCCACGCTGACAGCTACCACCCTGCTCCTTCATGGTGTCATTATCAACCGATTTGGACAAAAAAAGCCAAGGGGGTGCTCTTGTTTTAGTTCACATAGGACTTCATTTTTGGTTTACTCAAAGGGAAATCCTTGCATAAGGGAAGAAGGATGGTCTGGTGGTTAGGGCTCATGCTTGGGTCTCTGGGAACACACATGCAGTTTTCTGGTCCACCACATCCTTCCCATGGGACACTGGGCACAAGCAGGAACTTATGTTGCATCAGCCCCTCTCATTGCCTGGGTTCATGCTCTTCCCCTGTTGTAGATGCAAGATCACTTGTTCTACTTTTGCTAAGAGGCAAGGGAGCAAGGTACACTGCATTAACTGTGGGGTAAGACCATGTGTACAGGCAATTACCGTGCGGTGCCCTGGTTTGTTTTCACCCCTGCAGCCCAAAGCATCACCTTCCTCCACGGAGCATGTTCTCTATCCACAACTTGTATCGTAGCCCAGCATTAACAGCGGCTTCAGAAAAGCTACCACTAGGGTCAGTACAACTGGGAGCACTGTGTAACAGGGTACATACACACACACGTGCACACACACACACACACACACACACACACCCACACACACACACAGGGGCTTGTGATTCAGAGATTACTAAGAGGAAGCTGTTTGGTGTTTCAGGTTGTCATGGCAATGAGTGTAGGATGGACAGACGTGTAGGAGAAGATGCTCTCCACTCCCTCTTGGGCATCCAACAATTTCTAGGAATGGCTGCAGAGGGGTTGGGACGTGAATACCGGTGGCACTTGAAGCTAGTGTCCAGCAACTTTTCACCTTTAGTGACTGGCACTTAAGCTTGGGGTTAAGTCATCAAAGGCAGAGCCCATTTTAGGCAGTGAAAAATGGCCCCCTGCCAACAAAGTTATGAATGTGGTAAGTCTCTGATTTCTCCTCTCTGCCTACATGGCTCATAAGCAATTTCAATCTCCTCTGCACCCAAGTCCATTCCCACCCCCGTTTTTGTATTTGTAGTTCCTCAAACACAGTTGAGACCCTGTATCTGTGGCCTCTCCTATCAGCCTGAGAGGGCAGCCTTTAATTTTGGGTGACCCTAAAACCTGCTCACACCAGGAAAACTCACAAGACACCCCTCTCTCCACCTCTTTCTCCTTCAGTCACCCCGCAGCATGGCCAAGAATGTTGATGGGGGTAAAAAGGACACAGCCTGTTTCTCCATGCCTCCAGGGTTTGGTATCTCAAGGGATTCTCTCCTCAAGGCTGTGCTAGGGCTTGTGCATTCCCACCCCAGGCTTCCCACATAATATGGGATGTCTTCACTGTCCTCCCCTACCAGTGCATATGGACACAGACAACATCCCTTAAGGATGTGCTCCTGCTTCCCCATTAGCACCAATTTCAATCTTCCCGACAGCCAGGTCAGAGTAATATGGATTTGGTGACCTCTCAACTGGATGTACAGTGTGCAGGCCTGAGGGAGAAGCAGGAAATCATGAACATGGCAGCAAAGCACCACAGGATCCAGCCACAACCTTTTACATCCTTTTTTGTTCTCTGTGTGTAGCTAGGTTCTCCTGGCATGGCTGACTTTGGGAAGGAGCAATTATAATTGTACCCTGGTGTACAGAGGAGGATGCTCCCAGAAAGTGCTTGATCCCCCCCACCCCACCACCACCACTACCACCGCATGTATAAAAAAGGAAAAATAAATGCAGAACCTCTCAGAGAGCCCATAATCCTGCTTTGCATCTCTCCAGCAAGATTAGCTCCAGCTACAATAAAATCCTGGGTCCTCTTACAGAGCCAAATAACACTTTGGCCAATGCCAAAGCTGATAGTATGGAATTCTGTCTTCTCCCAAATCCAGACACCAGAGGGCAATAGCACTCTAAATCCGAGGTCCATCCTAAAGCTAGGTGTTTTGTCAGACTAGCATGGTTAAGGCAAGACCATTTGCAGCCACTGAAACCTGAGAGAGTGATGTGATCAGCATCATGTCCAGTAGGGCTGTGCGAAATGGCACTCTTCCATTTTGATTTGAAATTTGAAACAAAACGCTGTTCCATCCAAACCTCAAAACTCATTTTGAGTCGAACCAGCTGTTCCGTTTCGCTTCGTCAAAACAGTGAGGCTGTTTTGACACTGTTTTGACGTTTCACCTGACCATCGTGCTGGGGAAAGGAACTCAGCCCAGCTGGGCCAACTTCCCATCCCCAGCCCAATCTAGTGTCGGGGATGGAAACTCAGCCCGGCTGGGCCAACTTCCCATCCCCAGCCCGATCTAGCGCGCGGGATAGGAACTCAGCCCAACTGGGATGATTTCCCATCCCCAGCCTGATTGTAGGCCTGGGGAGGTGAACTGAGTGATCAAGGTCAGTCCCTTTCCCCAGCCTGATCACAGCGCTTGGGAGGGGAACTGAGCCCAGGGTCAGTTCCCTTCATCTGCACTGTAATCAGCTTCCCACAACCCAGTGGTGGGAGACAGGGACAGCCAGGGCTGCGCTCCTGGCTGCTGCTAGGACCGCAGCCCTGGTTCTCCCCTGTCTGGCACCACCTCGCTGCTGGCTTCAAAACTTTTGAAACGTTTTGAAACTTTTGAAACGTCTCGACTAGCCTCATTTTATTTTGAGGCTGTTTCGAAGCCCATTGTTTTGATTCAATTTCACTGTTTCAAGCTCAATATGAGTTGAAACAGTGTCAAATCAAAACAGTCAGCGAAATTTCGCACAGTCCTAATGTCCAGCCACTGTCAGGCTTCAGTTCCCTGGACTGGTGACCAGCTTCCCCTTCACAAGTCCTCCAGAGTGAACTCAGAAGGAGACTTGATTGCTTCCCTTGGATCCATAACAAAACACCTCAAATACTTTGCCATGCCTTCTCTCCACTAGCACTCATTCCCTTCAATGCACAATGCTAGTACGGAGGAGAAGTTGGGGGGGTAGGATTATGTGTTCATGTATCACCTGCCGTGCTGGGTCAAAGGACACCGAAGGTATGGAAAGCATTTGCTAGGTAGCAGGATGATAAAGATCTGCACCGTGGCCTTCTGATATCCAAAAGAGACTTCATGGGGAACTTGCTGGGGGCTGAAAGCTTCCTGTGACCACAGACGCCTGTTTGGATGCAGTCTGAACTTGAGGTGGGAGTGGGAATACCTGAGAGCATGTCTGCTCTGGAGGATGAGGAGCTCCGTGGAGGTTCACGAGGTCAAGCCCAGTTGCCTTTGAGGAGGAATGTAAAGAGATGGCGGCAGAATGTGATGTGTGATGATTAAGGGACAGGACATGCCTTGGATCTTTTTTATTTTATTTCATATCCTGTTTATACATTAACTGTACCTCCCTGGTGTCTGAACTCCACCCTAGTCATGCCGTTTCTTTGGCCTAGCTGCCACTGACACTGCATAGACCTAATAAACTTCCTCTGAGACATGCTCTTTATTTAAACAAGCTGCTGGCATGCCTTGTGGCTGGGGACCTTGTGCTAAAAGCTACGCTGTAGACAGGGAAATCGGAGGTAAGGTGATTTGCTCAGAAGTTAAGCCAGGAATAGATCCCAGTTCCCCTGAGTCCCAGCCTAGTGCTCTGTTCACTTGGCTGTACTGCCCTTTACCCAAAGGACCCAGCTCCTACTGAGCCAGTGGGAGGCTTTTCAAAAGGAAGCAGGTGCTCAAGGCCAAGCCTGTTTGCAAATCCAGCTGCAGGTGGGGGGTATGGAGCATTTAGAAAGCTGGACCTCCCAAGCCCTTTGGAAAAAATCTGGCCCCATCTGCCTGCTGTCTCCAGCCCTCAAGCCATTCTCTGTGAGCTGCATAGCAAAGAGGTGGCTGCTGTTTTGTTTGCCTTTGCTGCATTCAATTAGAGTGCCACGATCTCCAAACAAGAGATCTTTCGATCAGACATGAAATGTTTATTTTGCTGGTCAAAAAATAATCTGCTGCCTTTGATATGTATGGCATCTTACATATTTTTCCTCTACTCACTGTCAAGTGACTTGATATTCCAGCAGATACCGCCACAAAAGCGGGAAGTCAGATGGCTTGGCGGCTAATTAATCAATCAGCTTACTATATTAGCAACCTTAAAGGAATTCTGATGCAGGCCCAGGGTTGAAATCTGCTGCGACATCTGTAGTCAATCATGGTTACATTACCCCATTAACAAATTGCATGTGTGCTAAGCAAGATAGTGTGTGGTTGTAGTACTGAGAAAGCTCCTTAGCTTTTTTTCTGAAGTACCACAGGGACCTGTGCCTTGGTGCAGTGGAAAGCCCACAAACAAGGGTCAGGGTTTAAACTTTTGCGTGGAAAACCTTTGGTCTGACGCTTTTACAAAGCATCGTGTTTGACCCTTAGAGACATAAAATCATTAAAATAAATACTTTTGAAAAAGGCCAGATTGAAGGAAGATGAGTCCCTGGGGCTGTGGAGATTTAGCAGCTTCGAGATGTTATGGTAACTCAGATTTTGGTGGGCCCTACTCTGTTTTGGAAGGTACTCGATTGTTCTGGAAGACCCTCTCTGGCCTTTGAGCTAGAGAGCTTATTTTTCACACTATCCCCTGATGATTGAACAGCAAGCTGCATGGGCTATCGAAGTTTAATAGCAAAGTTCTTGTTCCTCCCATAAGGTTTTAGGTTTGCTTTATTCCTCCCTCCCCCATAGCCCCACACCATGACACCAGTCAATATAATAATGAGAAAATAATCCACATAGGGCTTTATGAAGTGCAGCATGATCAGTGGCTGATGTTGACAGCAAAATGTAGCTGTTTCTGCTGTGCTTGTTAAAATAAAAAGCCTAACACAGTTAATGACACGGCTAGTGGCAAAAGCATTTTTTCCACTGCTTTTTAAATACCACTGCACCTACATACATCTGAGGACCTGTTTCTCTACCCCATGGACGCTGGTGCAACTTCATTTGCATCACTGCGTACAACCAGATTCACAGTATTTAAAGAAGTGGTAAGGAGAAGGATAGCAATAAGATACAGGTGTGGATGCACACAACAGAAAGGGCACACATTATGCTCTGCTTTCCATGTAGTTGGGAGGCAAAATATCTTTGGAGGGATGTAGGCATAAGGACTTCTTATAATACTGTTGCCATGTTGTAGCCAAAATGGTTCCAAAAACATGCAAGTATTAAGACTCATTTGGTGATATTTGTCATTGGACCCACTCTATAGTTGGCAGAAATGTTAGAAAAGCTTTTGGACAGATCTGACCAAAGGCATTTTGTGCCCAAAAGCTTGCAGCTATAGGGCAAATCTAACAAATACTTCCTCTTGCGAAGCAGAACTTGTCACATACCATGCTGCAGAGCACATGGCTTATTCTTCAACGCTCAGCTGTTGCCAAAAAGCAGACTCTGTATTCCTCCTTGTGCCTGAGGCCTGGGTTAAAACCGCTGTTGTCTGCTTACTACCACCACGGTTGGAACAGATGATTTACAAAGAATTGTGAAGATAGTGCTTGTATCCCAAAGGCTTTACAATCTGAATAGGACCTGAGCAAAAGATGAGTAGGATGCAAAGCAGAGGGGTATGAGGGCAGCTGAGCATGCATGTCCTGCTGTGATCATTTTCCCAGGGTGTCTTTTAAACTCCTGTTATATTTTATTATAGTTCCTTGTTTATGGCTATGTCTCCTGGCTATGACCAACATGAGGTTTTGCGTGGTGCCAGGCTCCACATAAAACCACAGGAAGACATCATCTCTGCCTTGAAGAGTTTAGAAACTAGCATTATAAGACAGACCAAGTTCAGGAGGGAAAAAGGCTATGGGTTTCCTAGACCAGTAGGGAAGGTATCCATGAGACAATGCTGCTTCATTAAGTATTGGGGTGCATCCTGGAACAGGTGCCCCATGTGTCAGGGGTGGTGCAAACACACAACAGAGAACAGGCCCAGCCCTGAACAGAGTACTATTGCTGGATGGCTTTTTGGTGCATTGAAAGAAAATAGCAAACTTGTCGCCGCTCTTCTGAATCTGGTAAAATGAGTGTCTCAAAAAATTCCACGGGACAATGTCTTTTTTCCTCTAATTTATGAGCTTCCTGATGAGCACATGGCAGAGGCACTCATCATTTCACGCCAGTTTACGTCAATGAGACTGGCAGCTCTATGAACCCAACTAGCTTGTATAGGTTTAGCAGAGTTTGATTGCCTTGTTGCTTCCTGTTACTGCAGCTCTGGGGGCACTACTTGATCCAACAAATTTCTCAGATTGATTTGTGAGTGTCTGTGGAGGGGGGTGGATGGAGCAAGTTTCCACAATAAGCCAATGCATGACATGATACTGGTGTGAGGATTTCCTTCAGTTATACAGAAGAGAGAGATATCCGGCAAGCAATGCTCTAATAAACAGGGCTGATGGGCAGAGGATCAGTAAAGCCCAGGGGAGCATCCACCTATTCAGAAAGGGAATGAATATATGGTAGATTGGCACTGACTTGTCTATGCTCCACTGTTCCCTCTACTCAATTAAATGCTGTCTCCCATGCTTAAAGTAGCAGCCTATTTGACTCTGTAACTTTACAGCATGGAGTTTAGAATTTGCAGATTAGGGCCAGGTGTAGACATACTCAGCATTTCCTAAATCGTGTTAACAGATTTGCTTCACACAGTTCGAATCACATTTCAATTTGAGTTAAGGGTTAATAGACGATCATTGACCATCATGGCAGGGGCACCGGCTATACACTTGACAACCTCTAAACAGAGGTTGGAATTAATTAGGAGGTGATAATAAGCTTGTTTAAGCACTGCTACATGGTTACAGTTATCTAAAGTGCTTTTCCAGAAGTTTTAGGGCTACAGGTTTTAGCCGTGTTGGTCTAAGAATACAAGAATACAAGTACTCAATGTGCTACAGGCAATATCTTTTATTAGACCAACTAGACAGCTGCAAAAAAAAAGTTCCCAAAGTAGTAATGGGCCTGTTCCTTAGTCAAAGTGATCTGGTGTTGGCACATTTGACTTTGTAAAGGTGTTACTTTGTGCCTGATAGCCTCTGTTGTATTACAAAAGCCCAACTGAGTTTCCCTTGCGGGGCTTCATATTTGCAACGGTTATCTGCTCATCTGAGTTCCAAAGGACTGTTTTTCCTAAAAGCAATGCCCCAAATATATATTACTTACTACAGTTTAAATTGCTTAATTCGGACTGCCCTAGTCTACATTAACTTTAATCCTCATTAAAATGAGGATTATTTCATTCAGACTGAAGCCAATTCAGACTACAGATGTCCACTTGTATATAGTGACTGCTGTAGTCCGGAATTAAACCTAGAAAAAACATAATGTCTATAAACAGCCAAGAAGATTAGGATCTTGACTTCCTAACTGAAATAGTCTGGGTTGAATGGTGATGTTTTTCATCATGGTCCAGGGCAATAGAAAAAGTCTGTCTGTTGGTAATGTGGCACAGGGACGCATGCTCCTACCAAAGATCTCCTCTCCTTGCTGTGAATAATTATCCCAGCTCCCTACAATGACAACAAAGGCAGGCTAATGAATGGTTTGTATTTACTTTGCCTGCCTATGGGATTGATTTAGATAAGCATCTATGTTTCCAGTTATATTCCTAGTAGACATGGGTAAAACTGTTTCAGCAAAACTATGGAGCTGCTGTTTCCAAGACTTTAGACTCCACAAGGTTTGTTTGCTTTTATTCACTGAAGCAGAAATATGTTACTTGGACACTTGTAAGGTCAGTTCTTTAGGCCAAGACCTAGTCATCATACTGGTAGCACTGTGGGAGATCAGGTGCATAAAGGCCTTACTCTGAATCATCAGCTATATTGGCCATTGTTAGAGGTGAAATACTGGATGAGGTAGCTTAGACTACAGTCAGATGTTTCAGGTGAATATAGAATAGCATCCCGTGCCTCAGCTTACATCGAGAGTTTGCTGTGCATAAACCCTCAAGACAGAATGGGCATCTCCAAGAAGAAAGAGCCAAATTTTGCAACTAAGGACAATTTCATCCAGGTTTCCAAGCCTAATTCCTGTGAAAATTTTAGCTGCTAAGGGATTTCTTGCTAAGATATTTCTCCAAACATGTCAAACAGAAAACAGCCTTTCTATAGGGAGGGAAAAAAGGTAACTAAGGTAGAAGCTGGGACTTTTATTACAAGGAATACATTTTCAGAAAAAAAACTTATTAGTTAATTCTTCCCTAAGAAATTCTGTAGTGCACTTACTATGAATTAATAGCATGTACCCTCCACTTATTCAAACTGAGTTGCATACTGCAGAATAACAAAACAGTAGGCAACTAATAGCTCTTTCTGCAGTGAAAGCAGATAGAAGCAAATCTGCTGAATATGTTCTGGTTTGGATTCAGTCTGACCCATATGGAGCTCCAAATTAGCTCATATTCTCATGATAGGATTATTAATTTAGCCCCCTTATGATTCAACATTTCCACAGTCTCTTTATTTCTGATCCCTGCGTTATTTGTTTCTGTGGATTATTAAGATGATGACAGGGTTTTGCCTAATGTTCAGGGATTTTTTTCTGTCATTGACATGGCTAGGGGCAAGATTTCACCCCAGGTTTTTTTCAGCCTTGATTGGAAGGGGAAAAGATTGCTTTGGTTTTTGATTAGAAATATGGAAGCTGGATCCTAACTTCCGCTCAAGCCAGTGGAAAGACTGCCGCTGACTCCACCGGCAGCTGGATTCCCCTCTTCCTTGTTGCTTCGTGCAAGGGACAGTCTGGCATCGTTCGGTCTGTATGCTCATGTCCACAAATTATTTTGAGAGGTTTTTGAAGTCTCTCTTGGTGTCTTTCAGATGGAAGCAATCTGATTCCTCCTTCAAAAAACTAGAGGTATCCTTATAGGAAAGTAGTTATGTGTTCTGATTTGATACAAAATGTGACCGTGGTGCATTTCTTCCACCAGCAAATGGAGAGAAATGGAAGAATTAGTCTCCTTGATGCACATTGGTTTGGGGATGGATGATTCATGTAGGAGGGTTGTGTTGGCCTAACGAAGGGCTTTCAGCAGAGGATGCAAAAAACATTGTGTAGAAACTAGGCTCTGCAGCCGTTTCTAATAGTACATGTATCAAAAGCACTTCCAGATCTGGATTTAAGTCAGGAGAAGCAATAACAGCAATACCTCTATGAAGGGATTGCTATAAAACAGCAGGATGTTTTCAAGGTGTATCCACAGCATCTGTACCCTCATACGTACACATGCTACTGAACTGTGTGAGCAAACCGGACTTTCTTGTGCCTTTTTCTACACCAGGTAGCACCAAAGTCTAGGACCCACATTTAAGTTTTGGAGGCAAAAATTTCACCTGCCCTTTTAAAACTCCAGTGCATGAGAAAGAGAGAGAATATGAGCTGCCCTCCCAAATGACCTATTCCTGATGTATAAATAACCCAAGTACAGCACGCACTATTTTATGTCTGGGCTGCTAATACAGAGCAAAACAGCATTTGTTTTATTGTAGGCTAAGCTGGACAAAAACCAAGTCAAGTTATATAACATATAAACAAGCGGAGTGATGCAAGTACCCGACAGAAAACTAAACGGAGGAAATCAAAGTCCATCAAGCACTTAATGGGCAAGTCAATATGCCACATAATGTTTCCCTGCAAGGACTCGTTTATAATGGCTCTGCCATTTCTACCCGCACATTCAGTCTGTTTAACTGAGACCAGCCTTCTGCAGACACCTGCAAGTCACAAAGAGAAGAAAAACAAGCATCACATTAATAATGGAAGTAGATCTTCGCAATGGCACTACCTCTGAAGCCATAGCTGGCCTATGGAGTATATTCAATGGTTCTCTGTTCGTTCCATGCACAGTGAGAGTCATCAGCAAATCTGTAACAACAAAACTTCCCTTTCGGAAGTGGAAAGGGATCTCGGAGTCCTAGTGGACTCCAAGATGAACATGAGTCGGCGGTGTGACGAAGCCATCAGAAAAGCCAATGACACTTTATCGTGCATCAGCAGATGCATGACGAACAGAGCCAAGGAGGTGATACGTCCCCTCTATCGGGCGCTGGTCAGACCGCAGTTGGAGTACTGCGTGCAATTCTGGGTGCCGCACTTCAAGAGGGATGCGGATAACCTGGAGAGGGTCCAGAGAAGGGCCACTCGTATGGTTAAGGCCTTGCAGACCAAGCCCTACGAGGAGAGACTGGGGCACCTGGACCTCTTCAGCCGCCGCAAGAGAAGGTTGAGAGTCGACCTTGTGGCTGCCTATAAGTTCATCACGGGGGCACAGAAGGGAATTGGTGAGGTTTTATTCACCAAGGCGCCCCCGGGGGTTACAAGAAATAATGGCCACAAGCTAGCAGAGAGCAGATTTAGACTGGACATTAAGAAGAACTTCTTCAACTCTTTCCTGCCTATGCAGGGGGTCGGACTCGATGATCTATTGAGGTCCCTTCCGGCCCTAACATCTATGAATGTATGAAAACCACCAAATCTTCGTGTACAGATCATCTCTGCGTGCTGCAAAATGGATCTGGGAGAATCGTTCAAACGTGAAACGAGTATACATCTGTAAAGTCCTTTGATATTTAGCCAAAGAATAATTCTCATTCACACTTGTATACCAAAAGACTGTTGCACTTAAGTGTAGAGGGTTACCAGATACTCTAATAGGTCCTTGGGAGGAATACCTTGCATCATTTGAAACCCTTATGCAATCTGGTCTGTTTAATTACACGTACAACCTCCCCCCCGTAAACCACAAGTACAACCATTAATAAGGACACCTATACACATGCTCTGACATGGTCTGATTAGAGCGCATTGGAGCTGACTCAATTCATTGAGTCTGTGGATAATCGGAAAGCTTCAGGGTGCTGCAACATCTCATGTATTCAACGTCCCCACCTTTCAAAATGATGACGGGGGTGCTTTAACTACAGCTTGTCAAACTTTAATTAAAGAGCTGCTCTAATTAAAACACCCCCCATCCACCCCAGAGCACGTGTCTAGATGCCCAAAGTGCCTAATCCACTTTTCCCCTGTATGTGACTCTTTTTATTTTTTTTAATCTCTCTTGTGCTAAATGGTTTCTAAATCCCTCCCTGACAACAAACTGGCTGATCAGGGAGCGTGATTTCTGTTTGATGGCAGCATGATGCGTGCCAAGAGCTCCCCCTGGGTTTTTCATCACAGATTTACTTCAGTCACAGAAAATGCCTATGCTGCTGGCTGCCAGCACTCATTTTTGACATGTTGGGCTGTATAAATCAAGTCATATGCCCATGCCCCAGTTGCAAAGACACCTAATTCTCTCAGGAGCATTTGCTTCATAGCTTACAAAGCAGATGAATAGATAAGACTGTCCTTACCTTGACATGAGGCAGTGCTGAACAGTGATTGCCCTTTCACAGACGCAGGAACTGAGGTTATCATTCTTCTGAACCTTTTGGTCCATTGTGGAAGGGCACATCTTTAGCAAAGCCAGATTTTTAAGTAGCATGCAGGGGACCGACTGCACAACTTCAGTGGGAAATGCTTTGGAAATTCACTCCACTTTGTCAAAACCAGGCTTCACCAACAACGTTTGACCATTTCCACTCCCAGCAAAACAGAACTTCAGGTAAAGAAAAAACCACATAAAATGTCCAGAAGCCTACAAGTAAAGAAAGGACCAGTTATTTTTACAGAAGACACATTGATGCTCAAAACACTCTCTTTTAAATTAAAAAATTGCTAATAAAACTGAGTCAAGAGCAAGAGGCTCATTCAATACCTGTACCGAGATCTCCTGAAATTAAAGTTGAATGATCTATTCCTCATATAGGAAAATTAGATTCCTGTATGAAGGTCATGGAGCTATGCTGATTTCTACAAGCTGAGCATCCCGCGCTGACCCTATTGCAGAAATTGATTTTGATCTATAGCGATTTCTAAATTAAGAAATAGTTAAGTTGTTAGCTGAAACTAGGAAACAAAGAGGTGACCCTTTCGAGTGAGTATTATGGCACCTGATATGAAAGAAATCAAAGGTGTGCTATGGGAATTTAATAGTGCTCTATATAGAAATTATAAACATCGGTAGAACTTTATAATGACTTTATTCTTCCGGTTAGGTTATTTTTAACCCTTCCTATACAGTTTTGCATCAGGGTTATCATTTTTGTATTAAATCTTACTGGTTGCTTCAAGAAAGCTGTAGAAAACTCGTAGCTTTTCCATTAATTTCTAAATGTCCGAAGCAAAGTCCAAACTTGAGCAGCAGCAATTTATCAACCTAAGAATAGCATTGTCTCTCAGCTAAGACAGGAGATTTATGAAATCCAGTGGTTGATAGAGAATTCATCACTTGTGACCTTTGGTAGCTTGTTTCAGTAGTTAAACCACCGTATGACTTCTGTATAATCAAATATAGCAATGGTAAGTTGGCTTTAGAGGAGAAACACAGTCAAAAGGAACAGGCATAAAAGGAAAGTCTCTTGCATTTAGGGCCTAACTAATGTGTTGCAGGTTTCACAACTGTGACAAGGCCAAGGGACCCCGGCAGAAATCAGATCTCCATTGCATGAAGTACATTGGATAGAGTCATGGATACTGCGTTACCCAAAAGAGTTCCACTTTAAATAGATGAGATCAATAAAGAGATGGAAATGAAGTGCTATTCACTTAATAAATGAAAGGGTAAAAGAGAAAAGCAGGCCGTGTTATCTGCAAGGGCTGTCTGGAGAAGTGAAGTCTGGTGAAATATGCTGCTAGTCAAAATGGTTTGGAAAATATCCCATGTTTCAAATTAGCTGGAAAATGGCAGTAAATACAATAGCAGTTCTGTTCTAGTCTTGCGTTCCTCCGTCAGATTTTAACGTGTTCATCAGGCACTTGGTGTCACAAAAATCAAGTGAAGGAAAAAATACACCGGCTCTGATTCAGGACCACCTTATCTCAGTTTGATCCTGATCTAATCTCAGTTGGTTTCCACTGAACTAGCACCAACCGCAGCTGTAACACCACCATGAGCTAGTCCATCACATCTTGCTACACATTATCAACGGTATCTTGTAATAAACACTTCTGATAGTAAATCATAGATGTCATAGATTTCATAGACATCAGGGCTGGAAGGGACCTCGGAAGATCATCGAGTCCAGCCCCCCGCCCAAAGGGCAGGAAGTCAGCTGGGGTCATAGGATCCCAGCAAGATAAGCATCCAATTTACTCTTGAAGGTGTTCAATGTAGGTACTTGAACCACCTCCGGTGGCAGGCTGTTCCAGACTTTGGGGGCTTGGACAGTGAAGAAATTCTTCCTTATGTCCAGCCTGAAACAGTCTTGCAGGAATTTATAACCGTTCGACTTCATCATCCCTTGGGGCGCTCTGGTGAACAGACACTCCCCTAGATCCTGGTGGTCACCCCTGATAAACTTATAGGCAGCCATCAGATCACCTCTGAGCCTGCGCTTTTCCAGGCTGAAGAGTCCCACAGCTCTCAGCCTCTCGTCGTAAGGTCTGTTTTCCTGACCTCTGATCATGCGTGTGGCTCTTCTCTGGACTCTCTCAAGCTTCTCCACATCCTTTTTGAATTGTGGAGCCCAAAACTGGACGCAGTACTCCAGCTGCGGCCTCACCAAGGCTGAGTACAAGGGGAGAATGACGTCCCGGGATTTGCTTGAGAAGCATCTATGGATGCAAGCCAGCGTTTTGGTCGCTTTACTAGCCACAGCATTGCACTGCAGGCTCATGTTCATCTTGTAGTCAATAATGACCCCCAAGTCTCTTTCTTCCATAGTGCTAGCCAACATAGCACTGCCGAGCCTACAGGGATGCTGCAGGTTTTTCCTCCCAAGGTGGAGAACCTTGCATTTTTCAGTGTTAAACACCATCAGGTTCCCATCCGCCCATTTGCTGAGCCTGTCCATGTCAACCTAGATCGCCCTCCTGTCTTCAGGTGTGGATGCTTTGCCCCAAAGTTTGGTGTCATCGGCGAACTTGGCCAGTTCGCTTCTAAATTCATAGTCATCTAACTAGTGATTCAGTTCCATTGCTTGCCATTGAGAGAAGTTTTTCCATTACTTTTCTTCTGAATGTGTGCGGTTGTTTTTTTTTTTTTAAAGAGTGATGATACACGTTTCATTCATAGAAAACTACAATGAGCTGGTAAAGACATTAGCTTCTCTCATAAACAAAATACCAAATGGCCTTTACATTAATCCTTAATCACTTCTTTAAAACGAGGACCAGGAAAGAATTTTCTGCACAAGTGCTTTATTGCATCATTGGTCAGGTGCTTTACAGACATTTTCCTCTGAATCAACATACGTAAGTAACTGCCAGACAAAGATTTCTAGGTTTGATAGGACCAATGGTCTAACCTGTTATGATGAATCTTATGCTTCTATAAAAATGACTGCAAACTCAGCAGAAAAAGGGAGCCCAAACCACACTATTACTCACACATCCAGTAAGCCTCTTAGGATAATACTGCAATAATTTTCATTTAACTCATTCATTTCTCCTGCACAATTTTATCAACAATAGACTTCTCCCCTCTGCCTTCCTCCAAAGGGAGAGATATTGGATTAGTCAGCTTTTCATTTTCAGTTATTGGGGGGAAAACCTGCACCCATCATTGTGTAAACTCAGGATAGAGATATACAAAAAAAAGGTGTTTGCAGTGATGGGTAAGCTATCTCATAGTTGCTGCAAAATAGCTAAAGGCCAGTAAGTTCACAGACTAGCTTACCTCACACTACCTGGTTCACATATGCATTTTCTAAGCACCATGCAAGAATTATAGCATCTCTTTGACATAGTATTCAATCTGTCTTATGGGTTCCTCCTTCACTGGAGGATTCATTCCACTAATCCTCAAAGGGGTATATTCATTGCTTAGCAGCTATCGGCCTTTATAAAGTGCTGGTCCATCTCCCTTGGGCATCCTTCACTAAAATCCCATCATGCCACATGGCTATTTTCAGCCTGGAGACTATTGGCTTTGCAGAGCCTGCTGATCTCAAAGCATCAGGAGGTTGGTTAAAAAGTACAATTGCCTCCTTTCTGACATGTAATATTCATTAATATGGTTTTGGACCCAGAATGATTTGCAAATTGAAAAATAGCCGGTCTCCTTTTTACTTCGGCATTTCGACATCGAGTTTTGTTCCATTTGCTGAAGCTAAGCATTTTCCAATCGGCTAACTCATTTCAGTTTGCTCTCTAAATGCCTGTTTTACTTAGTCTGTTCCCTCTCATCTAGTGTTGAGATTTCATCTGGCAGTAGAAACATGGAGCACATGGAAAGCCGTGGGCAGCAGAGACTGCATGGAGTAACACGAAGCCAAAGAGCAGCCTGGAAATACCCGATGCGTTTCACATCCTTTAGTGAGTGAAAGGGTTTTACTTGGCAAGTCTCCCAGCCCAAAGTCCAGGTGCTCTTCCCCCTACCTTCCACTTGAGTGACTGTTGGGAATAATAGCAGCTCATGTGTTTCCATGCCTTGCTACAGGCTCTATAAAGAAGTATTTAAACAAAGATGCCCCAGTCCTAATGATATGCAGTAACCTGTGCAATGACAGATGATGATGTCCCATCGTAAAGCAAGAAGTAGTGCCTCAGGGTGTCGTAATTTCTGAGGGCAGTAAGCCGTTCCCACTACCAACACATCAGGCTAATGACATCCAAGAAACCATGTTAAATTGTTGTGATGTTTCCTTTGCCAGGGAAGTATAGCTGTCTCTGGGATAGCACAAGTCCTGTATATCTAAAGTTTGAAGTCTGTTGGAGATCAGAGTTATGCTGCTGAGAAGAAACACAAAACACAATGACACCAGGCGATAGTTAAGGACAGGTAGTGAAAAAATATCCAAAATGAAATTAAGTAGGAAGTACTTTGGGTGTAACAGATGGTGGTGGGTGAAGACATAAAAGGCTCCAAAAGCAATCTTTGTTTGGAAAAGCAACCAAACCTTCCAGTAAGTGTCTGAGTTCATCTCTGGACTGCTTGAGTATGCAACATCGAGCTGGAAATCCCAATGAAACAGGATTTCTCGTAAGAGCCCTGGTACATCAGCCTGTGGTCCTAGCCAAAAGAAATACACAAAAATAATTGTTCTCATGGCTGTTTGGCTCTTGCCAGTCCCAGGTGGGACCCAAAAGCAAAAATCTATTTAGACATATCCAACCATTTCAGAAAGCTGCCCTTTGGATGTAATTAGAAAAAATGAACACAAATGTGGGTGCTGAAGAGAGATCTTGTGCTGTGCACCTGTTCTCTCTCAGTAAAATCATTCCCATCGGAATAACGTGATCCACGTATCATGCTACCAAATGAGTTAAAATATGCCCAGCATCTTCCCAAGTTACCACTGTTTTAGGATGTCTCCGTTTGACCTGAGATGCCTGTAGAGCCTTTGTGAAGCATTTTCTGAAGATGTAAAACTTTCAAGATGTCTCGAGTTGGTACCGCAAGATCACGAGCGGCTCAGAAGTTTTTAACAAACATAGACAGAGTCCAAATGTTGATGGGTTTTACTGATTAATAGAGTTATTAAGGTTTTCTTCACTCTTCTGTATCACTGAACTTCTCCTGAATCAGATCTGTGGTCATGGCACGTAAAAGTGAATCTGATCATGGCCAGCAATATGTGGCCACTAAGCACCAAGCTTAAAAGTCCCCTTTTCTCAGTTCCTGCCAGGAAATACATCAAAATAAATTAAGTCAGCAATCCAGCTACAGAGTATGGGGGTGACCATGTTCAAAACAGATGAATGACCTGATATAATAATCCCCCAGAGCTTAAATTATTGGCGGCCTCTAGCTGTGAAACTCTCCCGGCAGAACTGACGCATTACTTTATTTTCCCAAATTATTCTTGTTGAATAATTTTATCACGTGCCCTTCAAACTGTCCGTCATCCTTTTAGTTTGGAAAGTGAAAAACCAGATATCCGCAATTTTACTTTAAGGGGGAAATGATTCACTCCTTTTAGAGGCTGATGTTTCACACAGGTCCTGCTCCATTCCTATTTTGTCATCCTAAGTAAAGGTTGTGTAAAACTAACGCTGGCCCTGCGCACAGAGAAAAATGTTCAGCCTGAAGCATAAAACATCTTAGAGAGCAGCAAGAAGGATCCTAAAAGAGTAGAATGAAATGACAGAATAAAATGCAACAAAAGAATTAAGATGGACCAATAGGGTATTCCTAGAAGAAAAGCTGCAAAAGAGCACACAAAATCATTTAATTTTAAAAAAGGTCTGTA
>NW_005841879.1:479248-483886 GCF_000455745.1 Alligator sinensis
TACAACCTCCTAGCACCCTGGTAAAACATCCAGACCATTCTTGGCACGGTGTAGAGAGAAATATTCTAAGTGAAAGCGTGGACGCACTACGACGGGGCTGAGATTTAAGTCTTGCTTACTGCAAATTCATTTTTCCAAGGTATGCAAGAGCTATTTCCCTCCCACTTGCCAACCAAACAGGATAGCAGTAAAACACTTCCTCTGAATGACGCACAAATCTGTCGCACGACATGAGACCCAATGGGAGTTTGAGGATGTCTTAAATAACTCCCCGTTCCTTGCCTTTTGGCAGTGACTGAAGTATCCTCCAAATACAGCAATACTGGATTTTCAAGATCTGTTTAGCATTTCTAAGAAAAAGAACCAAAAAAAAAAAAATTCTTCAAACTCTATTGCTTCCCCCTTTAAATATTTCCAGGATATGTCTAGAAATTAGTGCTCTGAACAATTTTCAGACAAAAAGGGGAAAAAGCCCTACTTGGGATCGTTTAGCAGCACTGCACCTACTAGCGTGTGAGAAATGGCTCAGTAAAGGTAATGGCACCATTACGCTGTCACGAAGAGTCAGAGCACACTGTCCCCTCTGAGGAGTGATGCCAAAGCAGGCTCTTTAGTTTTTCCATTTGACTTCATTAAGAGAATTCATTAAGAGAAATGGGGTGTAGGTTGTAGCCATGTTGGTCTAAGAACATAGGCAGACAAGGTTCCTTGGGTGAATCTGATATCTTTTATTAGACCAACTAAGAGAGATGGGAACTTCACCACATAAAGAAAACAGAAGCTAATCTCAACAGCGATATTTAGTTGGTCTAATAAAAGAGATCACCTCTACCCCAAAAGCCTCACCTGCCTTAAGAGAATTTAGTGTTGCTGAAGGTGGCTGTAGAGACACAAGACTTTTTTTCCCCTCCTGAAGCAAGTACAGCACAGGCAAGGCACTAAGCAAGAGCATGCCTTACCCCTCCTGTGACTTTTGTGACAAATGGGAATTCAGCCCCCTTGGCAGATGAAGTCCTCTCCAATAAATGAGGTTATCTGACACATGCCATTTAGAGGCCGGTTTTTGATGAGTCTGCTTGCTCCTAGAAAATAAGACTGTCAATTCTTTTAGCACAGGCCACCCGGTGCTCGGTAATGCCTTGTTCATTTCTAACATAAGCAAGATTTGGAAGTGCAAGGCTCCTTTTCTTCCTCTTGACTATCTATGAATTTATAAGAACATCTATAATAATACAATAGACCATCGCTCATCTGGCTATGAACCTGTACTTATAAATGTCATGTGCTACACTATCTATCATATGAAATAGCACCAAAATGATAGAGGTACATAACAACTCAAACTATATATAGCCATCTAGAAACATTAGTACAACATTAATAACATTAGTACAATAACATTAATAACAGTAATAATGAATAACATTAGTACAATAATTGTATGTTATAATATAATAATATCGTTACAACATGCTTGTACAGAAAAGGACCAAGTTGGGAGTTCAAATCCTCTGAATGGTTATGTAACAGGATTCACAGAATTAAGGGTCTGACATGGTAGCAGAAGAGTTAAGAAGGAAAGAAAAACGATAAACTTCTCTTTCTGTCAGCCACCCGGCACTGATTGTGAACAATGCACATGATGTCGTTGGGTGTATCAAGGCGCTCTGGGGTTGACAATATTTGACGAAGAGAAAAATGGGCATGAGCTAGAGCTGATCCATTGGCATCAATAAATCCTGGTCCATCAAGGTCATTGATTAACAAGGCACTGGCATGTCAGTGAGTGAATAAACAGGTGCACACTTCACCCACAAAGGCTCACTCGAGTGTGCAGGGTTGTTTTTAATTTTTCCGCTGGTTGAGATGACTAAGCAGGCAAGCACTGCGGCTGCCTTAGAGGAAGCCCTTTCAAAACAGGGCCCTAAATATCATGAAGTGAGCTCCTTAACCGAAGTCACAACTCTCTGAAAGAACTCTTCTCTGCCTTAAATTGATAGCCAGAAAACCAAAGAATTATTTGCTCTAGTAACTCTCAATTGAGATTCTTTTTCTTATTTCCCTGACATATTATATGCTCTGGGTTTTAGAGCCCTCATTTCACTTCCCTCCCAGGTCATGTATAGTCCTGTGGTTTTTGACTGCAGGCGCTGGCTCTGTTTCCGACCCATCTGCTTCGGATACTTGTAGGTTTCCATGCAGTTCCTACGCTGGGACTTCTTCAGTGCCTGAAGTCTGACCAAATGTGTCTTTTAGAATTTTATTTGTAAAGGGAAACAATTTAACCCAAGCATCTATAGAATGAAACACTTCCCATCCAAAGAGATTCCTGAGAGAGGCGAGTGGAAAACTTTGCGTTGCTGGTTTCAAGTAAAGCAAAGCATGCTTCACTTTTTCCAAAAATGAATTGACGTTTTCCATAAAGAATCAAAGGGCAGTTTCCGCACATGAACATCTGCCATTTTGCTGTAGAGAATTGGTTTGTGAATTTTCTCTCCTTAAAACAAAACAAAACAATACATATGCTAATCCATTAATAAAGGAAACAAAGAAGAAATGGCTTCCTAATATATCGAACCACAGCCTCAAGTGACATTGTTAAGCAAGCAGGGTCCATATAGACCCCCTCAATCCCTGAATAATTACAAGAAACTGGGTACTTTGCAAGTCCAAATCTTCACCCTTGTATGGCTATGAATTGATGACCCTCTTAAAGCAAAACTGAAGTGGAGGCCTGTTAATAATCCAAACTCCAAACTTTTTGTGGTGGCAGCGTCCTCAGCAACAGGGTTATTAGAGAGGCATCATTTTCTTTCCCCCTTCTTGAAATATTTATGCAGAAATTAATGAAGGAAATGAATAACATAAGCAGATTTCAAGGGTAAAGATTAATTGCCACAGGTGGGTATATTTTTTCTGGCCTAGTCATCTGCATTGAAATCGTGTTTTGTTTTTGTTTGTATTTCATTGAAACCTGCCAAGCAGACACCGACTATTCGTGGTGTTGGACTTGAAGGTAATTCCTAATGCACTGCAGCCTGTAAATTAGCAAGACTCCTCAAATGCCAAATAGTTATCTTATGGCCTAGTCCCATCAGTTAATGAACTTTTAATTGACCTGCAGACTCCCACCCCCTCCAGGCAGTGTTTTACCTATGCCGTGACCTCCTCTCTCCGCGCGGCCGCCTGAGGAATATTTTGTGTGATGGCTGAAAAATGTAACAAGGCATTTCAAAGCCTGTGCACTAACTTGAGAAGCTGAGAAGTAAACACGATGTCTAGGAAAAGGCTGTTCTCGGGCACATGCAGCAAAACCTCTGTCTTCCTATAAACAAAAAGAAATGTTTTCAGTTTGCATAACATGGAAAGCTTATGTAAGGAACAGAGGAAAAGAGAAGAATGCACTGCTGTGACCTTTGATCAATTCATAACAGGTTGACCAGATGCAGAATCCAAATCCAAACCTGTCATGGTCTGGACAAGGGAAAAGGCTTATTGTGAGAGCTGACAAGTGAGGCAGCGGAACTACAAAGATTTATTGTACTCCAAAATAATGCTACACGAGTTGCGTGAACTTTCTTCTCTTGAACAACTGCTTTCAAAGGTATTTTCCATCACAAATTCCAAGTCTTTTCATCTTGCCCAGATTCCATCACAACAAACAGCCTAAAGATTTATGGCTTGCCATTTACCTTATTATGAGTCCCTGGTATACAGGGCTGGTCCTTCCGCACTGGAACCAGGACACTCTGGAGGGGCAGGATGAGAGAGGATGTATCGTGACTGCCTTTGCTCTGTTGTTTCTATTCCACGAATAGACAGAGGGCTTCAGTCTCCAGACCTGCCCATAATTAGCATCAAACTCACCAGGCTCATGAGTTTTTATTAGACCACATGCTGCCCTATGCTTATGACATGGGTCCTGGTTTCACCGCTGGCATATACAGAGCTAGAGGAGGGCTCTGTGTGCCGCTGACTAATGCCATGTTGACATACCTTTAAGCTAGAGGGCATGAAAGTTGAATTTGCAAGGCTGATCAGTCTTGGAGCCAATGGTACAACTCTTGGAGCCAACAGTACGGTTCTTCCATTGGAGCCAATGGTACAATTCCTCCCTAACTCCAAACGCAACAGTTAAGTCAGCTGAAAAATATAGGCTCTCCCTCCCTCCAGGATTGCCACATGCCTGTACAAAGCTAAGGAGATGAACAATTATCTGAAGAAAAAATCCTGACTTTGGGGTCAATGTATGACTTGATAGACAGCAGAAGGAATGATACAGGTATCACATGGGAAATATGAGATGAGATTGGCAATGAAGTGGTCAGCTACCATGGCTTTGCAGTTGCATGAAACAGCATTAATACCAACTTCACCTTCATGCCAGCTGCATGCGGCTAGGTCTCTTTTTTTCAGTCTCTTGCCATGATTCTGCTTTAAACAGTATGGAGAGAAAAAAAATTAAAATCCATGACTGACTTGTAGGATTTTCACAATAAAAGCAAGAGCCCTGTATGACAAAACCATTCTTTTATCATAGCAATCAAAACCCTGAAGGAAGCTTCTCATGGCACAACCCATGCACTTAGAAAGTAGCAACACAAGTAACATCTAATATGCCAAAAACTCATCAGCAGG
>NW_005841879.1:483917-492285 GCF_000455745.1 Alligator sinensis
TAGGAAAAAGGCCTGGGTGGTTTTCCTCATCATGAGCCACCACTACAGTGCGACTGTCAGAAATCCTGGGTTTACATTGACCGATCTCATGCACAATGTCAAGATAAAATGTTAGTCCCAGAATCAACAACCCAGGTGAGACTCATCTCTGGGATATGATGGGCAACTCTGGTCTCCCACATTCATGAAAGATGGATTCAAACTGGAAGAGGTGCAGAAAGGACTCCTGGAATCAGGAAGGAAAAAAGGAAGCCGATAAGTAAGCAGACTAAAATTGTTTGGGTTGTTGGGTGTAGCCATACACAGGCTGAATGGTACCTACAACTACAGAAGTCTGGGGGTAAAGCCCAGGGAAGGAAAAGAGCTATTTAAACAAAAAAACAGGTCTGGTCCAAAAAAACTGAGCCTCCCTCGATAACATTTTATTATCTGCTCTGGGGCCCAGTGGTGCACATGGTAGTTCTCTCATTTTTCGGTACAAGTGTTAGTTCCTTCCTTGTTCTGTATGGTCAGAAGAAACCTTTGCACACTGCGTTGTTAAAAAAATGCATTTGGATAAAGGATGCTTGGTCCAAAAAAATATACAGACTGGAAATCAGAAGACAATTTCAAACCATCAAAGCAGCAAGATCAAAAGAAATAGTGGAGCCAAAAAATCCATCCACTTTCAAGACAGACGTTGATCAGGTCATAAAAGAGACTGCACATTGTAATTGCCTGTGCTACCAGGGAGCTCATTCCCATGCCCTATGCTCCTCTCTAGGAATCATTTATTTTGTCCATAGTGAACATCATCCTTTTCAATATTCGTAGAGAAAATATGATGACAGGACTTATATGTTGGCAGTTATGGCTTAGCAAACCAGTGCAATCTCATTCACCATTTCATTCAGTTTTCATAAACTGAAAAAGAAGGAAGGGAGTAGTCATTTAAACAAATCAATATTTCCTATTAATAATTAATTAGCCCTGATTAGCTTGTAGAGGTAATGTAGTCTAGGAGTCAGGGGCTGGAAGTCAGGAGCCCTAAGAAAGATCTCCAGCTCTGCTCTGTCAACACCCTTACCAAGTTGGTTCATGTCTTTTTGCCTCAATTCCCAACTCAGAAAGTGGGCAGGGACACTCGAGTTCTTTTGTGAAGGTCCATCCTGAAAATAAGTAGTAAATAAGTAGCTAGCAAAGGGTCTACCTAGTGACCCCTTCCTGTTTGCAACAAAGAGCCACTGAAGTGAAGTAAAAAAATGAGGCAGGGTGAGAAATATTGCCTTTTTTGAAAGGTCAGGAGTAGAAGATTAAATCCTGAAATGGGTAGGAAGTTAGCCTGCTCAGGAAGTGATGCACGTTGCCAAGGAATGTGGCAGAGAACGGCCAGTGGACCACGGCATCGTTGTAATAATTCCTGGTCATGGAAAAAATGCTGTGAAATTCCTTTGAGGGACAACTCCGCCATTGGCGAATATGGAAACAAAACAAAAAACAGAATCGGTGTTTTGATTGTTGCAACTTAGGAGATGCAGAAATGGGATGAAAGGAAAACTGAATCTAATTACCCATTTCCACTTAAGCATAGGTGGAAACGAGATGTTAGTGGACTCCAGGGAGGATTTGCATTCCCCCATGTGCACCGTTGCTCGGTTTCAAGAAGGAACATGTAAGAAGAAGCAGGGTGGTCTCTGTTTTTTGGATCTTGGGTGATGCTATAAGGCCTGTGCAATGTATCTACTTTGAACTGAATTGAGCCAGAGAAAAATATCCTTGTCCCATATGCAGAGGACTGGATTCTCAATGCTCCGATATTCTAGAAGAAGTGGTTTTCTGTCTAGGGCTCACTGAATAAAATAAGCGTCCTTTATCCTAATGCATTATTTTTTAACAGCACAGTGTGCAAAGGTTTCTTCTGATCATACAAAACAATGAAGGAATTAAAACTTGTACTGAACAATGAAAGAACTACCATGTGCACCACTGAGCCCCAGAGCAGATAAGAAAATTGAATCAAGGGAAACTCAGTTTTCATAAGAATGCCTTGAAGCAAGGGAGAGTTCAATACATAGTTTCCCTGTTCCTTTGAACTGGTTTTAAATTAACCAGGTTCACTGTACCTTGAACTCCTCCTAATCAGGCTACTGGGCCGTCTGGCAACAAATCAAGAAAATATTTTCTTCATAACTTTGATTTTCATATCTGGGAAGAAGGAGATCCCCATGTTGTCCCGGGCTCTCAAAACCAAAAAGAGGGACTTTGCAGTAGGTTCAGGTGGTAAACCAATTTGAATCCAAAGAGTGGAGTGAATTCAAAAGTCAAGAGGCTCTCACAGACATCACCCAGCAATATCTCATAGGATTTCATTGCTTCAAAAGGTGGCAGAATGCATACAATATTCTTTCCACACCTACTTAGGGTTTTATGGTTCATTTAAATGCATCTTGGAATCTAATTGAGCTCAAGGTATCCCAGTGAGAAGCATGAGGACTATACCAGCTAATCAGATCCACCATCCTGTCCACTATTTTGGATAACCTGCCACATTCCCCACAATCTTATACTGAATGAGCTTCAACCAGCTTGTTGTCTTCCATGGCCCAGTCTTGCTCAAAGGCTGAATGAGCCACTGGGGCCAAAGAGCACTTGCTGAGCATAGCCTTTTCCAAAAAAGGCTGAGTAAAGCACCCTTCTGGCCGTTCCCACACTGTAGACATGCATCTTTTCTGCATCGCCAGCAGTCCTACACAAGGAAATTATCTATTTAATGGAAGGTCCACTCCATGCCTCTCGAATTACACTAGGAATTCCCCATCACCACATATCCTGAGAAAACCAGTGTGTGAAAGCAGACAAGCACAAACCATAAAAGCCGAATAAACTTGGACACGGATCCCATCCAAATAGGGGCAGGTCGCCAAGTATGGACAAAAGTGCGTCTGATTCTTCTGTTAAGGCATC
This sequence comes from Alligator sinensis, assembly GCF_000455745.1. NCBI lineage: Eukaryota > Metazoa > Chordata > Crocodylia > Alligatoridae > Alligator > Alligator sinensis. Next base: position 486,861 of record NW_005841879.1, read on the forward strand.
CAAGGAGGGCCACAAAATCATAGTTCAAACTGTAAGTAGAATGAGTACATTTTGTTCATCTTCCCATTGTCTTCATACGCGATGTGATATGATGAGCTGGTATCAGAGGAAGTTATGCAATTGGAGGGGGGAAAAAAGTGTGCGAGCAGGACTCGTATCCAACAGGAGATTGACTGAAAGACTATAAAATGAAACCACTTATCCTTGTTGAGATGAGAACGTGATCTGTGAAAGAAGATGCTTTGTTGTGTGTTCGTCTATTCACTCGATATACAATAACCTGTTACATCCATCAGTGGTGCTTAGAAAACGAAAGAGGAAATACCAAGCGTTGCTTTGGTAATACTGGAAGAGGAATGTGCATGTGATATGGATAGTACAGCTATATGCATGTGTTCATTGGCAAAGCATAAATGCAATTTATATACACATGTATACTATATAAAATTGGTGTGTACTTTAAAATGAACACTTGGGCTGGTATAGGTCCCTCATTCAGTTAATTGTCCTGTAGCTGTTGTTGTTCTTTTACCATGAATTAGAACACAATTTTCCCGTTCTTCGCCTTGTCAAAATTCAAAGGAAGTGTTTTCCTCTGCTAAGCATAATAAATAAGGGCCACATGAGAAGCCATCCTAGCTCCATCAGCATTAATTGACTAAGCACGTTTCAATCTTCAACACAAATTAATTTTTTGAAGCCTATGCTCATGATCATTTCCTTGCTTCTGGTGACAAGTACCTGCGCGGTGGGGATTTCAAAGGGCCCGGGGTGTTAGTCACTACTCTCAACTGGGCTCTTCTCTCTTCCCCTTATATCAAAAAAAATTCTGAAAATCTGGGGGCTTCCAAACTCTGAACTTTAGCTCTATTTCACCTGTCTCTAATCAGGCCTTTTTCATGGGGTTGTTTTCATTCCCGCAGCACAGAAAGCAAACGTACAGGAGTTTAATTTCCCTGGCTCCCAACGTCAGCATGAATGAGACAGCAGCCCCGCATTCGGCTCACGTTATTAATGGACTCCATGCTTGCAAACGTCTGATTCAATATATCTGTTCAAAGCATTTCCAAAAGAGGGAGGGGGCGGGGGGGAAGGAAAGAAAACATTGGGTTTCTGGCCCTAAAGAATCTGATCTGACAGCGCACGTATATCAGATCTTTGACTGAAACATACAGTTCTGGCAGTGTTTCTTAGATCTTTACCCCTTTTGGCTTCATCTGGATCCTGCTCAACATGCCATTGTATTGCTTGGAAATAAACAGCATTTTCCTGCCATTCTGGGACATTGACTCAATGTATTTGAAAGGATATGACATACTTTCTTATGAAGTCGACTGTAAATTAAGCATGTTTCTAATTTCTCCCCCCAGACGTACTGAGAATCTTTTAATACAATCAGCTTCTCTGTGGTTTTGTCATCTAGCTAGACTTGCCAGACCTAGTGCTGGCTCTCCCCTTCAGTGGTACAAATGGGTATAGCTCTAGCGAGGCCAACAGGGTTAGGCTGATTTTCACCAGATGAGGATCTGTCTCAAGGCTTTCAACTTCTAAGTTATGGGCATTCGCAGTCCAATGGGCAGGGCACTGCATTAGGACTTGGTGGGACATTTGTCCCCTGCTGGCACTTTACTAGGGTGTGAATCCAGGCAGGTCACATGACCTCACATCTCTGTTTGGGCGCTTCCCGACCCGTGCTTTGTCGGCTCTATGAAATGGAGGATCTATTTCTTATGCGACTGCCCCTTCTCTATTGCAGCTCCCCCACTCGCAGTCAGGGTCCCTGGTGGCTATTCTAAGACCAACAATAAAATACATTAGAATTAACAAAACCTTTGATTAGGCTTCATTTGGCAGCCGACAGATGCTCAACATTAAGTTGCAAAATTCAGTGTGCAGCCCAATGGCATGAAAGCCATAGGATTGCCTGATGTCTGGGTGACTGTTGGCAAGACACTAGGATTCCTCAAGAATTTGGTTCGCTAGGAGGATCATTAATTTCCCTGGTGTGAACCAGGCACTGATCCATTGTCAACCAAACCTTTGATATCTCTTTCCCATAAGTTGCCTATTGCCTTCAAAAAGTCTGCCTGAAACTGGATTACCATGCAAATTCAGGATGGCCCCATTTGACCTCTTAGGTAATACTTTACAACCTTTTCTGTGCTACATATATATCCTAGACAAAGCATCCGGCCATATTTATTCACGGGGCTATGCACATCCAAATGTGTCATGTATTTACTTGCACAGAGCAGGGCATGCTTCCATTTACAGCAATTAATCACTTTGTATCAAATGTTTCATTATTATGAAAAAAGCAGATGTGTTTGCACTAATAGGCCCCAAGTGAACCTTACCCAATGTCTCTGACAGTTAATGGGGATTATGTTGCCTAAATAACATTTCAATTTCCAGCCTTTCTCCCATGTCTATCTGCACTACTGAGCAAGCAAACAAAATAAAGTGGGAAGCCTGTCACAGACCCAGTTACAGTATGTAGGATAAACTGACTGCCAAATAATAAAATGTGTCCACTACTTTAATATGATTAGTAATAGCTAAAACTAGCACTGGTATTTTTACAAGGATCTAAAATAAAACATTAAATTAAGCACGCAGACGTCTTTCTATTGCAGCGGTAATTCAAGGCTTTAGACTTCCTTAATTAACCTCAATATTGCTGCAATGAGAGGGAGTGTCAGCTGGCTCAGAGGGAGAATGTCTGCCTTCAAAATATTGTTCCATCTCAGGAAATATCTATGCATGCTGATTTCCATTAAAAAGTCAACACTTTTAACAGTGGCAAGGACCTTGTGAACTTTTGGATGCTATAAAAATGATAGCCGGCTAATGATGATAATAATAATAACAGTTACTATGAATAGTGGTATTGGAGATGTCTTTATCTATCTATTGCTTTTATGTCTACTTTTATTACTGTAGTATCTGAGAACTTTCCATTGCAAATCTACAACCACAGCAAGACCTTATGGAGTTCCTGGCTTTTGTCTTCTTAGAAGGATGGATTAGGAGATGTGTTAAGTTTTCTTATGGTTTTTTCCATGGCAGGAAGTGTGTTTTTGGTTGGGTTGGGTTTGAACAGGAATATTTTACAGCATTTCCTATAATTGGTCAACCTCTTCGGTCATCCAATATTCTCAGGGACTCGTAGCCCAGCATTTAGTCCATAACATTCTTGGACCTTGATCCACTAATAGCACTGAAGAATAGGACCAAAGCTATAACTTGGCAACTGAAATGAATGGCCACCAGGGGAAAGACATGAGCAAAGGCTTTTTTGGGACCTCCATGATTAAGGTCGTGGTAGACAATCAAGATCTTACACTAGTTCACTAGGACAGAAAACAAAAGAAAACATCCTTTATGGCTCAGTCTTATAGGATCTAAGACTAAAAGATGATAATCCTAAAGGGTTTTTTTTTAATCTTCTAGATTTCTGATTCTATAATGATCGCACTTACTATAGGTTTTAGAGCCTATTGGTCTCGCTATTCAAGTCAGGCTTTCCAATAAAGGGCATTAAAGTTTTACCGTCTCTGTCGTCTGCAGCCACTTGAGGGCAAAGTTAAAAGGTCAGGGTAGTTACTTGGAAAATATCATTTAGTCATCAGAGGATGGAAGCTTGACATTTGATTCAGATAGTTATGATGGGAGTACAGGCAGACATACAGGTATAGCTCATTGGTACATCAGTTGTGTTCACATGCTATCATTAACTCAGACCCTGCATGAAATGCCTGCATTATGACAGAATGGAAAAAAGATTAACTTTTCTCCTTCGTGCAAAAATAACTTCAACAAGACGGGAAAAAAAAAATCTCTTTAGCCCCACCTCTTTTTTAAAAAACAAAGTGTTGCGTTTTTAATTAAAGTTCAATTAATTTGAATAAAGTAAAAAAGTCACATCTGGGCTATTGCTGCTATGGACCTTGTTACCACAGCATGCGTGAGGTTACGTCAGGCACTCGCTTGTCAGCTTTGCTTTAACTCACATATGGGACCTGGTATGAAATAAAACCCATGAGTTTTTACTTTCTGCTGTAAAAGCCAAACTAACATAAAATGAGATTAATGGTAACAGCAATGACTGCTTTCATTTCCCAATGAACTTTCTCAATAGTACTAGTAATCAAGATCAGGTTGAAATTTTTTTTTTCAGAAAACTTTTCATCAGTGCTAAAAAAAGATACTTAAAATACATAGACACATCTGTTCTCCCATATTATCAACATTACATCCATCACCATGTGATACACAATGAATCACCTCACTGTTTTGCTTTATACAAGTCCAATTCTTTATGATTATTACTGTATTAATAACATTTTCCACTAAGACAGTACCTTTCATTTTGAGTATCTCAAAACATTAAATTATAATAGGGAGTGAAGACTGTTGTATTCAGTTGAAATGGTAAGCAAAAGTGAGGCAGTAAAACTGTAGTTACCTCTAGTGGTAATTTGTCCTGAAAAACAAGGAGTATGATTAGATTTGATTAAATGTAACAGTTTGCATAGAATCATAGAAAATGAGGGTGGGAAGCGACTTCAGGAGGTCACATCTAGTCCAACCCCCTGCTCCAAGCAGGACCAGCCCCAACTACACCATCCCAGCCAAGGCTTTGTCTAGCCAGGTTTTGAAAACCTCCAAGGATGGAGCTACCACCACCTCTCTGGGTAACCTGCTCCAGTGTTTTACTACCCTACTAATGAGAAAATTCTTCCTAATATCTAACCTAAACTTCCCTTGCTGCCACTTGAGACCATTGCTCCTTGTTCTGTCATCTGCCACCACTGAGATCACACTCTTAATTAGAGCAAACAATTTATCCACAGTACAGTGAGGGAGGGAAGTGTAGTCATCTCTACTTTAAATATATGGAAAACCAAAACATACAAATAAGTCCATGATCTCCATCTTTCTCTATCTATGTCCATACCATAGTCATCTTGATAGCTCACTTGGCCAAAGGAAACACTACAGTTCAAGTCTCTCTAATTCCTCATATTATGACCAGATCACACTACCTTCCAAATGGCTTAAGTTCATGACTCGGTAACAAAGAGATTCATTCTAGTGACCTTTTCTCCTTTGAAGAAGTGTGTATGTATATATACACACACACACACACACACACACGTATATATATATATGTCAATTATGACTCCAAGATCCCTCTCTGCCTCCAAGCTGCTGAGGACACTCCCTAACCTACAGGTGTGCTGAGGGTTCCTCCTTCCCAGATGGAGTACCTTACATTTATCTTTATTAAATTGCATCCTATTTCTCTCTGCCCATTGATCCAACCTGTCCAGGTCAGCCTGAATCTGCTCCCTGCCCTCCGGTGTACTAACTTTGCCCCATAACTTGGTATCATCAGCGAACTTGGAGAGGGTGCTCTCCA
>NW_005841879.1:492501-496590 GCF_000455745.1 Alligator sinensis
TCAGGCAGGATCTACCTGTGACAAACCCGTGCTGGTTTCCCCTCAGCATCATTTCCCCTGCTGGGCCTGCACAAATGTGTTCTTTGATTATTTTCTCTAGCATTTTCCCAGGAATAGAGGTAAGACTGACTGGTTTAAAGTTACCCAGCTCATCCCTTCTCCATTTCTTGAAAATGGGCACCACATTGGCCCTTCTCCAGTCCTCAGGGACCTGACCGTAGCACCACGAGTGCTCGAAAAGCTGTGCCAGTGGCTCAGCTATGACGCTGGCCAATTCTTTCAGCAGCCGTGGATGGAGGTCATCCAGGCCTGCTGACTTGTACCCATCCAGCTCCTCCAGGAGCTCCTTAACTATTTCAGAACTAACCGTAGGCGGACTGGTGCCCTGTGGACATCCATCAATAATCGAGGTGGGGGAATTGGCTTGGTCGGTACATAGAAATACTGAAGCGAAGAACTCATTGAAGAGCTCTGCTTTTTTCCCCACTTCAACCACCAACTGTCCCGATTTGTCCTGCAGGGGCCCTACGTTGCTCTGAGCTTTCCTTTTGCCCGCTATATACCTGAAGAAGGACTTTTTATTGTCCTTAATTGTTGAAGCCAGCCTGAGCTCAAGCCCTAGTTTGGCCTGTCTAACATATTCCCTGCAATAGCTCGCCAGGGAGATATATTCCTCCTTGGTGGCTGCTCCCTGCTTTCATTGCCTATACATCTCTTTCCTGTAACAGGCACAAAATGAACTCAGCACCTCTGCTACATAAGGTTGCACACCTCGATCTGCTGCTGCTGCCAGTATGTTCAGACCAACTGATTAGACTTCCAAGAGTGTAATGCCTCTAACAGAAGGTTAGTGTGGTGAGACTCCCACCCCCGTGTACATACAAATGTTACAGTTAGTTCAACCTAACCAGGAGGTGAACCAACTTGGATGAAGACAAGGTTAACCTGATCTAGAGATCACCTGCACACATTCATAACACAGTCCTGGGGCTGGGGAAGCCCAGCCACTCATCCCAGCACCAGGGTTGTGCTGTTCCAACCCCCTGAACCCTGACTGGGCCATTTTTAGTCCCCCAGTCCTCCTTAAGTCCTACAAAACTCCCATGGACCTACTGTACCCCCCCCCACAACAACCTGCAATTCTGTCACCCCACGTTACTTACCTTGGGTTGCCCATACCATTCCCGGCAGCTTAAAGCAAGCCGCCTAAACCTAGACCTGATGCAGTGAATGTCTGTACGTACCCTTTGACATTAGTTGGCATCATGTTATAGGTGAGGCATTATAGAGGCCAAAACACTAGGAGCAGGCCAGGTTGCAATGGGAAGAGATGGTGTCCTAATTAGAGCAAGGCAATGAGTGTCCAGTTTTCTGAATTCAGTTCTTGGCTCTGTTTCTGATTGGACGTGTGACTTGAGGAAAGTTGTTTATACTTACTCACATGAAGTTGTGCCTTATTTGAACATATTTCCACCGTGTTACAATGGAAATACTTATGGAGTGAGACGCTATCCATCACTTTTCTCTACTTCAGAGGGGTGCTGTGAGGTTTACTTCATAGTCAAGAACCATTTTGTGATCCTGCAAAGGAAGTATTTCTAGAGAGCACACATGGGACATAAGGTGACCATATGTTTGGTGCTCATCATCACGATGATATGTAAACACTTTCCAAACACTAATGAACATTAGTAAATACCAGTATAAAACCAAAGCAGGCAAAAGTTAAGTGACTTACCCAGGGTCACAGAGTGATTGTGGAGCAATGGCAGCAATAGAACCTGGATTTTCTAAGTCTTTAACCATAACCTGGGCTTTCCACTTAGTATACAATTTCAACAAGTCCCAGAATACTAGAACTGGGGACGAACTGACTGAAATTAGCAGGAGACAGGTTTAAAACAGACAGACGGACACCGACAACAGTATGAAAGGGAACAGATCATTCTAGATAAACTATGTTCATATGTTCTCCTAAAGCATCTACTACTGTCGCTGTCGGAGACAGAATACCAGACTAGATAGACCATTAATCTGATCATTAGTGACACTTCTTATGTTCTTATGAATTCAACAATACCAGTTTTATAGCAAGTAGCAAATATTCCCTGTTCACTTAACAACAGTGCATAGTTCCTTCACAAAAATTGGACCAGGTTCACTTGCCCACGTAGTTAAAAGCCATGTTACATCGGGACAAAAATCTCATTTGCATTTCCTATCAACATCCATTGCGTGTGCAAGAATGTTCTTAGCCGTAAATAATGATAATGATGGGCTCTTTTTGTAAAAGAATAAATCCTTGTTTTAATTAAGGCTTAGTCATGTAAATACTTGAAGCTTCCAGAAAATGATGTCTTTATAGCTAAATGCCTATGTAGTGTTCAATGAAAAATGTAAAAAATTCAGTCAAGATTTATTTGCTCATTACCAAAGCTTTTAGGATTTTGATCATGTTGTAAGAAAGAAGAGCTTTCTGGAAGGAATTTTGTTTCTTTGATTACTTGCCTTACACAATAACTGTTTTCTATTGTAGAATCTGAAAAGCAATGCAAAGAAATGGGCTTTTGCATAATAGCAGACTTCAATAATGTCATTTACTGCATTATTGTGAAAACCTTTCCTTATTACTTGATTTAACGAAAAGGAAAATTGTAACAAGGCTTATCCTTGTTCAGCAGCAAGTGCCAGGACTTTGAACTGTACTGAGTTGGGAAATTTCAAAAAACTGAACACTTAAAATAAAAAAGTCACTGTTTTTCCCCCATTTCCCAACCAAATCTACTTAATGCAACTTACGATCAAGTTCTACATTTAATTTTAGTTTTGACATTACCATCTGATTCAGTTGTATCCAGCCTGCTAGCCTGACTGCCCTTTACATAAAAAACCTAAATTTGCTACCCATCATGCTTTCCCAAACAGGTATAACATAATCAAGGTGAACAATGGCAACGTGGGCATGACTCACTCCACTGAATTCGGTGAGAACTTTTCTATTCTCTTGAACAAGCTTTGGCTTAGGGACAATGAAAATGAAGGCAAACTTTAAAATGTGACCTTGTTCTTTCATTCTGTTTACTCTTACATTCTCATAGTTGCTAAATAGTTGTCAATTTTCTGTTCCAAAGATGATATAGAAAAGATGCATCTTGTTGGCGTAAGTTTTGTCTTTGGCTCATTACCCTCCAATATGGCCAAGGCGATAAAAATTCATTATACAGCTGATTCCTTACATGTTAAGACCCAGCAGTCCAAAGTTCCTGATGTCCATTTAGCACTTAAAGCAAGACTTTTTGCCAGCATCTAGAACTTAGACTAGGGCCAAACAGGAGGAGTCGGCCTTTAATTACCCCCCTTCCAAGCTAGTCTGCCCTAGAAACTTCAATATAGGTCCTTCAAGTGCTTGAAGAACGTGTCACAGAATATGCTGTGCAGAAGTGCTCCAACATAAATGAAGGCTCCATGAAGTGGGACGAAAAGTTATTGCCCTTCACACTGAAGGACAGAGTTTCAACCACTCCGTATCTAATCACCCACTGAATGCTATGGTAATAAAAGGTAGAGATAAGCATGCCTGAGAAGTGTCGGGATACAGTTTCCCATGTTTAGCTGTTTTCGTTGTCACTGTGCACAGCAGGTGCCAAACTGAGGTAGGTATGTGAACGGTCCAATTTGGAAGGATTTGGAGTCATGGCAATGGATATTTAGGTCTATGATCCGCATAGCTAGCAGGTCCTTAGTTACACCTTCCCTCACACCTAGTCTTCTAGCAAGGGTAAATGGCTAGCAGATAGAAGCTGATGATCATGATCTTCAAGATCATCAGCTGCCCCCCCCCGGCCCCCCTGGCTCTCCAGGGACCTAGCAGACCTCCTGAGGCTAAAAAGAAAGGCCTACAAAGGATGGAGGATGGGAGTCACCTCCAAGCAGGATTATTCTGCATTGGTCCGGTCCTGTAGGGAGCAGACCAGGAAAGCCAAGACTGCAACTGAACTCCAACTAGCTTTGAGCATCAAGGACAATAAAAAGTCCTTTTTCAGATATGTGGGGAGCCGGAGGAAAAGCAGGGGCAACATTGGACCCCTG
>NW_005841879.1:497501-569561 GCF_000455745.1 Alligator sinensis
CACCCAGCACTCTTCCCTGCCTATGCAGGGGGTCAGACTCGATGATCTCAAGCAAATCCCGGGACGTCTCAAGCAAATCCCGGGACGTCTCTCAAGCAAATCCCGGGACGTCATTCTCCCCCTGTACTCGGCCTTAGTGAGGCCGGAGCTGGAGTACTGTGTCCAGTTTTGGGCTCCACAATTCAAAAAGGATGTGGAGAAGCTTGAGAGAGTCCAGAGAAGAGCCACGCGCATGATCAGAGGTCAGGGAAGCAGACCCTACGATGACAGGCTGAGAGCCCTGGGGCTCTTTAGCCTGAAAAAGTGCAGGCTCAGGGGTGATCTGATGGCCACCTACAAGTTTATCAGGGGTGACCACCAGCATCTGGGGGAACGTTTGTTCACCAGAGCGCCCCAAGGGATGACGAGGTTGAATGGTCACAAACTACTTCAAGATCGTTTCAGGCTGGACATAAGGAAGAATTTCTTTACTGTCCGAGCCCCCAAGGTCTGGAACAGCCTGCCACCGGAGGTGGTTCAAGCGCCTTCATTGAACACCTTCAAGATGAAACTGGATGCTTATCTTGCTGGGATCCTATGACCCCAGCTGACTTCCTGCCCTTTGGGCATGGGGCTGGACTCGATGATCTTCCGAGGTCCCTTCCAGCCCTGATGTCTATGAAATCTATGAAATCTTCATTATAGGATCATGTTTTCTGTTCTGATGTGGACACAACCCTTAGAAAACTTTTTAAAATAATACGTAAGAGGTTTTAAATGCCAACTCCCCTACATGCATATGCACACATACACACACACACACACACGCCTATTAGTTATCCATAGAGTTATATCTTCCAAGTCCCTTAGCCATTGTCTTTGGATGCTTGCTGTATTCCTTCCTGGCTTTCCATATATGAAGGGGCCACTGAGTCAAATTGCTTGGCCTCCTGCACTACAAGTCATATGATTTCACCAAGATTTGTCATTGCTTCTTGTCAAGCTGTCAAAAAAAATATTGTTGTGTCATACAAATGAAGGAACAAAAGACAGACAGACAGTGAAAATTATATGCTTATGAAAATTGTCTATATAGCTAAACTATTTATGTGTATTAATTTAGCACCAAGCATGTTCACATTTTTTATTGCAGAGTATAACATTCAACAGGCTGTGATACAACAATTTGGACTGCTGGCAGCAACAACCTAGTTTCCATTTCTTTGAGTGTAAGATTTAGGGTGTGGAAACTTTCTACTTCCTTGGAAACTCTTCTGAAAATGGGTTTTCACTCAATTCAGCTTCTAAGTGTTTAAGAGGTGACTGAAATTCTGAATGTGGTCTGACTGGTTTAGTGCCTTTGGCAAGCCCTGCAAGTTTCTCACTATGTGAGTGAGGGGATGGGGAAAAATCTCTGTTATTAAAAATGTAACTCAGGATATTCTGTGCTCTCTCTCTTTCTTCTCCTTTTAAAAATCAGGAGGTAAAAACAGCATGTTACTTTTCATACAGAAATATTATTTATTTTCAGTATCAGCTATACTATGTACATGGCTGCATCAAATGTAACAGCTCAGCGCGGTTGATCAGACGGGATTGGCCAATAACTTTGTTTATTAAAAAAGAACATTTTAGTTAATTACTACCACCAACCCTATGAATCAGTGAGGTTTGACTTGAATGACCACGATATCTAGAAGTATATATATATACAAAGCAATTGGGAGGGAGGGTGTCGCAGGGCAGTAAGGTGTCCTGCTCCTTTTAAGGGCTGGAACTGCTAGGGAGAGAGCCCTAGCAGCCAGTTGGGAGCCCCAGCTGCTGGTTACCAGGGCAGCCAGAACGAGCTAGTGGGTCCACACCTGCCGTTGGTGGGTCCACCCCTGCCAGTGGTCAGCTGACCAGAAGGGGCAGGGCCTGGCTTGTATATAAACCCCAGGCCAGAGGCCAGGAGAGCAGTTCTCTGCCAGCAGCCAAGGGGGAAGGAGCTCTCCCAGAAGAAGCAAAGGGGAGAGGCCTGACTGCAGGTTGAGGTTCTGTTGGGACGGAGCACGCCCTGTGTGGCTTGAGTTATGTTATAGCCGGGCGGCTTGAGTTATGTTATAGTCTTGGGGCTTGCATGTTGATTTCTCTTTATAAGACCAGTGGTTTGGGTGAGGCTATTTGGGGAAGGAGGAGGCCTCATTGGGGGCCTACTGCAGCGTGGGGATCCCGGTGCCAGAGAGGTCGCGGCATTTGGGGGCGCACAGACCCCGGCGCCAGAGAGACGCAGAGACAGGGCTGTGGAGAGCCCAGAGAGGACAAGGGGGCCAAATTACAGCAAGGCCTAGACCAGACAATGTTAATACCATCTGCAAGGCTTGGGGCATGGTAAAGGGGCAGTTGGAGCCATGCATATACCCCATAAGGCTGGCGTGTCCCAGGGACATCTATTTTGAAATGGGACCTACAACGGGTCCAGGACCCACGGGATTCAGGGAAGTCCATCAGGACCATGCCCAAGTAGGCTTACAGGCAACCTCCCTATATTATGAATCCATCAAGATGTGGCGTTTGAGAATAGAGGGTGCCCATCAAGCCGAATTGGCATGGTCAAGGGGCCTTAAGGGTAACACAGCCATCCTTAAGGACCCCCATCCCATGACAGAGGGCTTTTCATGATCTGAAATAGCATGGAGAAGGACTCCGTAAGTGTCCTGTCCATCACAGTGGGGCTGGGGCACCATGAAAAAGCAGTGTTGTGACAGAGATAGCACATACTAATAAACTGTTCACATCCATTGCCTTAGATGGTATCTTTGTTGGTGATGTAGATGGCTTCCTTCATGGCAGGACAAATCAGATGGTGCAGACATTTAGTTTCTCCTAGGAGAGTCGCTGCTTCCTGAGTGTACAGATGTTCATAATTTTTCTTACTGGAGCAAAAATGGCTGCTCCAGGATGAAAAAAATAACCTGGGAACAACCAGGGTTAAAACATTCCTGGAAGACTTTCTCCTGGGAGAGCGAATGGTTGTACATACTGCCCATGTGCACTTCTGCATAGCACAGTCCCCCAGCATCCCTCCACCCAGGGAGACAGTGTATCGCTTGCTGGACTCCACTGCTCCAGCAGGGAGCAGAACATACTATCTTCACAATCCCTACATTGTGCTGCAGGGAAATGCAGGTTGACCATGGGCAGTCTGGGACAGCCAATCAGGGCTTCTCTATGCACTGCTGCCATCTGCAACAGGCAGATTAAGGGGCCTGTAGAGCATAGTGGCCACGTCTACACAAGACACTGACTATGCAGTTGTTACTGTGCAGTCATTTAGTACTTGTGTATACAATGACTGCAGAGTAACCAGATTTACTGCACAGCGGTGTCAATGAACGGCTTTTAGGTGATGCTGACTGCGTAGTAGCTTGTTACTGCTATGCAGTGGCGTCTCATCATGCTTCCTGCCATGAGACGTTACTGCACAGTAATAACAAGCTACAGCATAGTCAGTAGCTATGATCCTATAATGAAGATCAGTGTCATCACTGAGATGTGCACACTGGGACCGCCTGATAGCGGTGTCGGCACTGCAGCTCTCCACTCCTCGGAGCCTCAGCATTCAAATGCTTTTACATGCAGCTCTGGATAAGTTTTCTACCGGGAGAACAAACCTGGGAGAATTCTCCCAGATTATTTGAATGTTTATACACAGCCATACTGTCTAGAAAACCAGTCCATTTTAAGCACCAGCTTTCACACACATTTTGACTAGCTCACATCAGTGGACTTACCCATCCACCTGCCTGTGGTTTCCATTCTTTTCCCCCATCTCATTTTTTCACTTCCCTTTCATATCTTTGCATGCCTTACCTTTGAGTAACCTTTATTATGCAACAAAAATTAATACTGAACAAACTAATATTGAGAAGGTCAAAGAAATAATTCTTTTCCGAATGGAAATATCTTAAATTCCTCTGCAAAACCATGAGAAACTAATCTTAAATTTGATCTGATTTTCATAGCAGATTTTAAGTGGTGATTCATGCTTTCCAAGTCAAGAAAAGTAAACTTGTCCGTTATAGTTTAGGTGTCTCATCTTTAAAAAGGAGGCAATATTTATTTTATTACCTTTTTCCAGCCAGAGGGGTTGTTTCTTTGCACCTAGCTGCTGACAAATTATGATTATTAATAGTTCTCCTTAAACACGGCTGCGTGTGTGTAATCAAACCAACGTCTTTTCTGAGCTTCCAATTGTGTTGATACAGGGATGGGCCAGAAATATTCTTATAACGTGTCATGTCCAGCACTCTCCTTTTTGCTTCCACATGTGCTTCCTGGAGCTGACTGTAAAATTTTATGGGTGTAACAAGAGCAAATACCATGGCACAAACTTTTCAATTATGTTGGGAGAGCATGCCCTTTCATATACTGGATCGGATGTTTTTTTGTTTCTCGTCAGGACTTTATTTGCCTAACTCATAGGTCTCTAGAGATAACCACTCTGCAAGCAGTTTAATTGGGTCTGATTGTCATGCCCTTACTCATACTGAGCAGAACATTGCTTCATGGGTATCCCTGCTGATTTCCAGTGTGATTTCTGGGTAAGTATCAAGATCTGGGGATTGCGTGCAGAAGCATGTCTGCTTTAGCGTATTACAATAGCTATTTGCACACACTGAGTTGGTAGCTCCTGGATTCTAGCTCAGTGCTGAGATCATAAATCCACTTTTCCATTATCTGTTCAACTGCCTTTATGTCTGCACCAAGTGTCTATATCGTTTTTCACTTCCAGCTCAGGACTATGGGCTATCCATTTTGTGGGGCAAACGTTGTACTTAAGTGATTATGGGGGTGCAATGCAAGTTCCATGAGTGTCAGGGTGCATGCCAGGAGCCAAACATGCATTTAGGTCTAAATCTTTGTAGGAGCAGGACCTATCTGTGAAGCTGTCCACAATGCAAAAAAAAAAATGTGTGTTCATAAAATCTTGGCAGGAGCCAAGCCTTAAAGCAGAAGCTAGATACAATGAAAGTTGAGGAAGAAAGAAAACATACCAGTATAACCTGCATGTGACTCTTAAACCTGCATCATAACAGGCAACGTCAATGTTATAAAAATGTCTTGGGAGAGGAAAAGTTGAATGTATACTGAATAAATCAGGGAGGGGGCAACCCTTTGGGCAGGTGTGCCACAAATGAGCCCTACCCCTTCCCTCAATGCCACTCTGATCCTCTCCCCCTGCCCAGTCAGTGTTCTGCTTTCTGCTCCATGCTCTGTGTTTCCTGCCTGATCTGCTGCTCTGCTTTCTTCTCCCTGCCCAATCTCCTATTCTGCTGCTCTGCTACCAGGCCGCGGGTTGGTCCCCCCTAGATTAAACAATGCCTGCAATGCCAATAGCTGCTAGACTGTTAGAAAAGTCTACAATAGTTTCACACACGTGCAGCTGTGAAAAATTGTCACCTGGCTCTTGCTTTCAGCAAGCCAACGATGCAGTTTGGCCTTCTCCACATCTATAAAGTATCTAAACCTAATGATAAAAAACATACTCGGTTGGACACAAAGATTCTGCATTTCCAAATATAAATAAGTGAAAAAATTGGCTAAATTCAGAAGGATAGCTGTCAAGGGTTTTTCTCTTTAATAATCAACTGTAAATTAAATTAACAAGAACTAGATCAGCGCCAAATGACATAGCCTTTCTGATTTTATACACTTCAGCTCCTCTGAACAGTTCTAATTGAGATTTAAAACTAAAACCTTTTTAATTATAAGGTGAAGATGTAATCGTCTCCTCTGCTGAAGTTGTGACTATGAGTAACTTAATGTTCTTAACTTGCTGATTCAAGGCCATCGCTCCCTCTGTAAGCAAGAGTCAAAAAAGGATGAGATTGCAAAATGGCATGTGTTGGAAGGATGGACTTCCCTTGTCCTGCTTCAGGACATCTTTTTAAGTTAGTTTTTCGGGTTCTGTTGGCTCTTGCCCTACCCATCCTGCAAGGCAAGGATCCTTTAGTTACCCCTAACTCAGAAGAAGCTCTTTCATCACCCAACTCCAGAGAGTCAAAGACAACAGAATCATTTGTGTTGACTACATCAACACATCATAGTGTCATGATGAGCATGAGAGGGGAAAAAAGTGACAGTGACACATAGTTTATGATAATTGGGATGGAAATTATTTCAAATTGGCCAGATAATTAGATCCCTCTGGTTCTCAGGAGTCTGAAAGAAGTTGCTATCCAGTGGTGGGGAAAGGATCAATAATGATATGTTTTTAGTCGAGATCTGGCAGCTGTCACGTTGTTGCAAGCCACCGATGATAACAAGAGAGAAGCAGCAAACATCACTGAAGAACAGCACTAAGTGACGCACAGAGAAATGTCACATAGCCAAAGAGCTGGAACGGGGTCAGAGAGGAGGAACAGAACGACTAACAAGGACGAAGCCTAGAAGGAAAGATGAAAGGAGCAACGTGTTTCTTAGCAGAGCCGAGGATGCCTGGGAAGCAGGGTCCAAGAGTCCTATAAGTACAAAGCCGTATATCAAAGCCTCAGGAGTGCATATTCATATCTACCTCCATTACTCATCTTATTGCCTAGCATGGGGCCTGATCCTGTCAAATATGCAGCCTCTTCCTCTGGCCTTCTGCTTCTACAACTGAAGTCAGAGGGCCTTCATCACCTCGCAAAATCAGGATGAGGCCTTTATCTTTTTGTGCATCCACTAGAGCAGTGGTTCCCAACTTTTTTTTTCTGCACCCCGTTACTGGGAGCAGAGCGTGGCGGCCCCGGGTGAGGGAGCTCCCGGCCTGCGGCGCGGCTCCTCTTTTCTGCGCAGCGCCACCGGCATTGCCCCCACTACCCACATTTGGGTCACAACCTGGGGTTGGGAGCCACTGCACCAGAGCAAAGCTGTAGAGCTAAACAGAAGTATTAAGCAGAAGTGGAAACTGATGGCATTCATCGGATTTATTATTACCATTGTAATACTGTAGTGAGTACAACCCCAACCACGTTGCCATTGTGCTCGACAGGTACAAACCGAAGACTGGCATTGCCCCAAAGGTAGCTAGAAATATTGAGGAGTTAAGTGTGGGAAATGCTAGTGTGACTACCAGGGAAAATACACTGACTGTGAGATCTGGTTACCTATGGAGCAGTCTCATAAGAGGACTAGAAATGCCATTACCTGGGATGACACCAGTTAGACTAGATACGGGAGCGCGCACCAGAAAATAAATAGACTGGAGGGAGCGTAGCATGCTGGTTGCTACTTGAACTGAATGAGCTATGGAGGTTTTCCCTTCCTAATGCGTATAACGCTATGAAGATGCAGTGGGCCGTGTGTTTACACTCTCGGGTCACATCTTGGGAGCACGTTGATTTAGGAGGGACTGGAATCTGTTCGTATCAACATTCGGCCCTGTGCAAGCAGTGGCAGCATCCGCAGCAATCGCAGTTTAGCTTACATTTATTTTACATCAAGGAAATTTAAGACTGTAAAAGAGCCTATTTTGGCTAGCCTAAATCCCTAGCAACCTCCTAATGATTTATACAGCTGCTCATTTCTGCAGGACAAATGCATTTGACAGAGTAAATGTTAATAACTGTGAGAGAAACTTTTTTTTTTTCTTTCGGCATTTTCCTTGCCAGACTCTTTTTTCCAGGTTGAGGCTGTTTGTTTGTTTGTATTAAACTGAGCCCAAGAAAGACGTTAAGCAAGTGCTTTAAAAAAAAAAAGTCCAGTTAAATTGAGGAAATCCAGGCGGCCAGAGATGTCTGGAATATCCTAAAATACGCCGTCCTGATTTCTGCAGAAATAAGAAATTTCACGGAGCACCATCCAACTGGATGGTGCACGTATCCAAGGGACAGAAATTTTCTTTATCTTGAGTTCAATGAGGCTTCAGCCAAGCTGCATGTTTGAGACTTATTTCAGGGCACGCATGGAAATAATCCACCTCGCTCCATATCACTAGATAATATAGCAGTTTGATTTACCTAGCAGTGAGCAATGGATTTCTCTTCAGCTGCAACCTTTTATAGGCACTGGATGCTCCCTTCACGAATCATGCATGCTCAAGAGCTCTAATACATTCACCACTCGGCTGCCCCTGTTTTAGTTTATATCTCCATATATTTTAAAAATAGACAGGACAAGGGCTTTTAATGGGAGCTCCATACATGCTGGCAGGTCCTTTCCCCCTATTCCAGGACTCAGTAGCCAGTTTGACACAGTAACCCTCATCCCCCTCCATGGTGTGACAGCAGTGTTGCTCCCTGCCTACTACTGACATAGCTTTGGCTTCAGTAGCACCGGCAGTGGGGAAGGGTGCTGGATCCAGTCACCCATCCAACAGTCCCACCCACCACCCGCTCTGCCCTCAAGATCCCTTTTGCAGCCACATGCAAATGGACCATGAACAACTGGGTTCTCCATCCTGCAAGGGGTGGGAGGGAAAGCATCATCGTGGATATACGCCTCCATCTGAGTGGCCTCTGCATTTGCTTCAGCAAAGGTCCTCGTGTACAATTTGGCCTGTAGTATGCAACCCATCCAGAATCAAGTCAACTGTGAAGGTTAGACTGAAAGGCAATTAGCAGAGGAGGCAAATGCTCTGGTAGAGGCTATAATAGAGGGCCCTCCTGTGAAATTAGGTGAGTGAAAGCCCTGTATGTGCCACTTGCGGGGCTTCATTCGCTATAGCCTTCTACCCGTTTCACCCTGGTATAGCTGCCAATTTCAAGGTAACAATAGAGTGACAAAGTCATAAAAGATGCAATTTGGTGGCCACAAAGAGGGGAGGGGGAGGAATGTTACATGAAAAGTAAATGAAGTGAAAAAGAGGTCGAGGAATATGACTGGGATATGGGGATCAAGCGGTTTGCCTCTCAATCTGCTGTCAAGGAAAAACTAAGAACGCAACGTAGCTTGCTGTTTCTGAGCTGTTTCCAGACGTGTTTGAACAGGCTGGTGCAAATAACTGGGTTACATGACTGGCATCTCCTGGCTGGACTGAAGCAATGCAATACACTTTTGGCATGCAGATGTCAGCCTTCATGAGATCGCAAGTAGAAAATGCTGCAGTGAGTTAGCTTACCCTGACAGGGTACTGCAAGCTCATCAAACCTGTCCACCACTCCCCAGGGGTTATCAAGTTCAAGGTCTTGGCCTTTTATCTTCAAGAGCTAGGCCAGCGAATCTGAACAATCTCCTTTAGTGGTGGAATGAAAATGATGCATAACTCCACACACCAGAAAGTATCAAATGCGTTACCATAATGATTTATTCCATCCAGGAAGAGCACACACCAACTGCAGAGGCTTCCTCAGCCTGATGAAGGGTTTTTAAACCCGAAAACTTGCGCACACAAAAATTTCCAACTATTTAAGTTGGTCTAATAAAAGATATCAGATTCACCCAAAGAACTTTGTCTGCCTTTGTCCTTAGACCAACACGGCTACAACCTACACCCCTGTTACCATAATGATAAAACGTATATGTTTTGTCTGGGAAGGCTGGAAGCAAGAAAGAACAACTAATCAAACTAATCTTACATACCAGTTCTCCACCCCCTTATATGACCATTTACTCTTCAAAATTGTTCTGCAGTGTGTCCTGTGTCTGCTTTGAAAACTTTTTTGCTCACAACCTCCCCCTTGTATGTAGAAATCCTGGCTTGGTCATGGTTCTTTGGCTTATGATAGTAAAATCTTGTACCCAAGCTTGATTTCTTGATTGTAAGATTAGAATTAAGACATCAATGGACAAAGGCAACACAGCTGTTGCTTCTCTGTCCCATGACATCTTAGTTAAAAAATTAATTCAAGTGAGCATGAATAGGGACATTACCAAGTGCAATGAACACGTGGTGAAAGGGGTCATGATAAAAAACAGTGTCCTGAGTTTTGAGGAGCTTTGTGGTCATGTTCATAAAGATAAGCATTTGGACTTGTTGTATTTCACATTTCTTATCTGACGCATGGAGCAAGCCAAATGGAAGTTGCAGATGATTCTAAACTGAGAAAAGTCGCCAATACCGGTGAAGACAAGGAAAGAGAACAAAGGAGAGGAGAGAAAATGATAGAATTTGGGGTGATGTAAGCAACTTCGTTTAGGGAGGAAAATACCTGAAACTCACTGTAGCACGTTGGTGGCCCAGGGGAGGCCATGATGCCACCCAGGGGCCTCCACAACTCGTGGTCCACTCTGCCTCTAAGGTACCCTCACCTCCTCACCTCCTTCTCTCCTGCCATGCCTTGATGTACCTACTGTCTGGAAAGGGAGGCTACCTTGAGAGTCCTACAGTGAGCCTTGACTCATCTACTGGCCGACGGGTCCCTCCTGCACACCGCTGTCCCTGACCCAGCGCCTGAGCTCCATGGGCGTTCTCCGCCCATCTGTGACCCAGGGCACCTAGCCCCTAATGAGCCCCAAAGGGCTACATGTGTGTCTCCATTCCTCCCTACACCATGCCCCAAGCCCATGGGTGTCACTGTCTTAAACCATCAGTCTCTTGTGTTGGGACTTAAGCCTCCTTGGCCTCTGCCCCTTCCCTCTAGCTGGGCCTTCTAGCCCAAGCCAACTGTACTGGACCTGG
Organism: Alligator sinensis; assembly: GCF_000455745.1. Lineage (NCBI taxonomy): Eukaryota > Metazoa > Chordata > Crocodylia > Alligatoridae > Alligator > Alligator sinensis. The sequence goes on from NW_005841879.1 coordinate 508,063, forward strand.
CTTTGAGGTACCAGCTCTAGGCTTGCCCTTTCAGGCACTGGGGCCCTGGCCCCTGTCTGTCTTCGGCCCTCTCAGGCACCAAACCACTTGACCCTACTTTGGGCTCTGTGGCCCCATGGTCTGCCATGCTGCAGGCTCAGTGCTTGCTTGACCCTAACCCTATCCCCAGCAGGACTCAAGACAACTGCGTGCTCCTAGGGCACTAATGGGACTTCCAAATACCACCCCTCACAGTCCCACCCCAAACCACTGGTATAAACTGCAACCAAACACTAAGCCCCTGGGCCATAACATCAACTCTTCTTTCCGGGATCACCAACATTAGCAAAAAGGGGAAGCAGCCTTCTGCCCTTCAAAAGGCAAAACTTTCCCTCACCTCTGGTGTCAAGATAATCTCCCCACTCTGGTTTATACCCCTGTGAGCTCCCAGAGCCTCACTGGGCAGCATAGCAGTCCCTCCACCATTCCTTGGTAGCACTCCTACCCCTGCAGCCTGCAGGGCAAAACAGCCTGGCCAGCTCAGGCCCCCTGCATATATGCCTCTTTCCAGTCAGAAAACTACCCAGGGCTGGCTGCAGGTGCCTGCTAATTAATCTTATTGACCAGTTACTACTGCAACCTGTAGCTGGCCTGCCTGGCCTGCAGTGCTCCCTCTCTGGGTTGCTTCTCCCTTAAAGTAAGAGAGAGTCCCAGGCTCCCCATTACACCCACTCCCCAATTAGAACCGGGAGACCCAAGAGTGAGGGTGAGCAGTGGATTAAGATATGAGCCTCGACTCTTATAACTGTTGCTGCAATAATGCTGCAAAATAAAAGCAGTTCTCTTTGGGGTCATATCATGTAATGCAGGAGGGGGCAATTTTCTTTATATGTCTCTGTAGAGCATCACTTGGGAAATTACACGTAACTCTCAGCAACATGTTAAGAGATGCTGATGCACAGGTGGGAGGTGAGAGGAGAAGAGCAAAAATCATAAGAGCAGCTAATGACCGGCTCCCAAACAAGGATTGGAAGAGTGAAATGCGCACACGTACTGACAAAGTTGGGTTGGCAGATCCTGATTGCTCACACTAATGCCAAGAGAGACCCTCTGGACATAGGCTTTGCTGGTTGGAATCATCATCTTTTTCACGCAGAAATCTTTACCGAAAGCGAACTCTGTGACAGCAGTATAGCTTCAGAGTAACAAAGGCATGAGTCGTGATACTGCAGCTAAAAAACAGTCTCAACTACTGTCTAGATACGGAGGGTGGAAGAAGTCAATTGACTTCACTGTTACATGGTTGAGTGCAGATCCAACAGTACATCAGGCTGTGAACTCTAAGGACAAACACAGGCACACACACTAAATAACATGGACAGAGATGATCCTAACCACAGGCCATGTCTACAGGAGATGCTGATTGAGCAGTAGCTTGTTACACTGCTCAGTCACATTGCATGGCAGGAAGCATGACACGTCGTTACTGCGCGGTCAGCATCACCTGAAAGCTGTTCGGCGACTACTATGCAGTAACTCCGGTTACTGTGCAGTCATGTAGTATTTGTTTATACAAGTACTAATTGACCGCACAGTAACGACTGCTCACTCAGCATCTCATGTAGGCACATAGCCACATTCTCCTTGCTTTGCCCACCAAGCATCATGGCTTTGGTTGGTTCCATGTTGCAGTTCGGCCACCAAGGTCTTGTCCCCCATGCCCTGGCCTTCACCAGATATTCATTAAGGCCTTTGACAGCACTGGCTAGACAAGAAGATTGATTGACTGATGCTTTTTAAAAACATCGTCAACATACATTTGCAAATCCTAGGAGGGACAAATGTGGTCCAGTTGCCAATTGGCCATGGAGATCCAGAGGGCTGACAGCCAATTGGCTACCCATGGGTTATTCACACTGGGATAGGAAACAAACTCTTTGCTGCAATTACCCTTCAATTTCTACTGTTTACCCCAGAAATCAACTAATTGCTGCTGTAAAACACTATTCCCACACTGTCCAGCGGTGAAGTCTGGGAGGGATCAGAGTCTGCCAGTTGGCCTTGGGTTTGAATGGCCAATGGCCAACTGGCAGCCCGTTTCTAATCCACAATGGAAAAGGACTTAAACATTATACTGCAAATAACCCCTCTTCGTATGTTCTCCTGCTTGCCCAATGGACAGACATGATGCCACAGGATAAATCCCTGTTCCTACATTCCCCAGAAGACACCTGAAAACTGACAACAGGCTCACATATATTCCTACTTCCCTCCCACTGAAATGCCTGAGCTACAGGGTGCAAGGCAAATAGTGGTTTGGTAGGGAAGATTGGGTTCTTCAGTTTCTTTTTGTTTAAAAAATGCATTTATTTGGGGGACAAGAAGCTGAAACAGGTAAAGACAGCAAAATGTGTGTACGGGGGAAGGAGTTTATAACAGTTACATTAAACACCCCCTGGGCACTACCATATAGCATCAGTAGAGATTTGGTCCTTCTTTCTTTATCTTCAGGGCTGTTCACCTGATGATGGAGGAAAGTTTCTGAATGCCGTGTTCTGCATTTTGACGTTTGCTCAAATTCCCTGCTATCTACGGAGGCAGCCAGGCAGTTGCAGCACTCTGAAGTGTTTTGGTCACTACATTGGATTTCAGGGGGTCTGAGCTTAGATCCCACTTCTCCCATAGCCAATCTGTATATCAAGAGCACTTCATCTCACTGTGCCTCAGCTCCATATCTGTGAACTGGAGATCATGCTACTGGCTTTTTGCCCCCAGTTGTCAGGGGACTGGACTCGACAGCCTCCTGAGGTCCCTTCCAACCCTAATTTTCTATGATTCTAATTTTCTATGATTCATCTCACTGACTCATACACTCTTACGGCTGGGACTGTGTTAAGCCTTTTGTTTCTGTCTTACTAAATTCTGCTTGCATTGGCAATGCTGGGTGACATTATTAGGTTGTTTCGTAATTTTACTTTTTTTTTTTTTTTTTTGGTCTTTCCTGTGACAAGGACAGGCTAATAAATTGTTGTGACATTGGGCAAGGCAAAGCCATTTTACACATTGGGCAAGGCAAAGTCATTTTACCCAGTACAATGTAATGCAAGTCCTCAGTCCTCAGCCTTGGGGGATGCAATGGATATACTGAAAAACCCTGTGCACTGGGTGTTCGATTTGACAATAGCTCCAAAGCAGCCTACCGCAAATCTAACATGGTCAGTGCTTACCTGAATCACATTGTGTAATGGGATTTTACTACTAGGAACAACGCTCAGCTTAACAAGCTTGCATCCTTGAAGCTAAGAGGGTAAAATCTACAGACTACATCAAGGCCTCCAGAGAAGGTGCGTGGTATATCAGCCATTCGTGTGCATTTGTTTCGAAGCACTTGCCTGTTTTAACAGCACTAACTTGCTGATTATGGGCCAGCTCCCCAGCTAAAATCAATGGAGCCTGTTGACACCAGTGGAGGGACTGGCCCACATCTCTTTCAATTTTCCCTTTGACTCAGCACATTGCCAGGGTGGCCAACTGTGAAATATCATTACCATAGTCCCTGCACAGAGAACAAAGGCTAAGCTGCATACTACACAAAACTAGGCTGTGCTGGCAAAGAAACCCCTCCCATACAGGGAGGATTGTCTTCTTGCTAATAGGCACGTAGCTCCCTTGGTCACTGGACTATAACATATGGCCTCCCTGTGGGTTTATGGTGGGACGGTTGGAGATAGCACAACATAAAACAGCAGCTACTAGCACAAAGAAGCACTAACGTTGGACTTGTGCGAGGCCATTCATCTCATCATTATATGGCATTACGCAAGGGTAAATTACTCCTAACAACACCCTGGGGAAGGCAATTACTATCCTCATTTCACACATGATGAATCTGAGGCAGAGAGGTTAGCTCAGCAGTAGATTAAGACTAACAGCAGCCTTGATCCAAACCAAACCAGGGCCCTTAATGAAACAAAGCCCTCTGCCCCATTATGCACACCTGCAGAACATCAAAGGGCTTCTTTCCCTGCTTAGGAAATGTATGAGGCACTTCCTCCCTCAACTGGCACTCACCTGGGGACCCCCATGTCCCTAGATGACTCTGACTCTCTATAAATGATACAAGCCTGATTCTACACCAGACGCCCATCACCTTCTCATCCAAGGTGATGCATCAACAGAAACCAATTACCTTTTTTAAAACACTGGATGGCAAAATACTTGTGGGTAAGACTCAGCAAAGGGGCTGCATATTTGGGTGGGCTCTGGAGGCAGAATAAACTGTTAAGAAAGAGGGGGTTTTGCTCTTATGGTAGCTAGTACCAAGAACCCTGTGTATGTCATTGGTGGAGGTCTGAACACACTATGGGTAGATCAGCAAGACGCCAGGATCTCATCAAAGATAAGTAAAAAGTGGCAGAATCAGATGCGTTAACGATAATCACCAACCATGGATCTCTAGGGTTGCTTGAGTCCCAATGCTTTTTGGTTGGATGCCTGCCATGTGCCTGCATGCACATAAAGATTAATAATTAATATAGCATGCTTCATCATGAGAACACAATTTCCCTTGTACAGATGGGGAAACTGAGGTGCAGGATGAGGGATTGATGTGCATAAAGTCACCCAGCAAGCAAATGGAAAAGCTAGAAACAGATGCTAGATCTCTTGATACCCAGTCCAACGACCTATATACAAGGCCTTGTTGCCTCCTCTAGCAACAATAACTGAACTCTGGGGCTGTCCAGGGTAAATTAATTACCCTGGACACAGGAGTAAAGACCCGTCAGTCCAGCAGGTGCAGAAGGGATGTTCAAAAAAGCAGCAAGAAAGTAAGGAGCTACAAACCAGATCAAAATCCAATTAAGAAGGCGTATACACCCCTGACTAAAATGGTTGACTCGTACCAGCCACTCTTAAACCCTCTAAACTCTGAACTCCAACTTCTCTTTATCAGATGTATGTCGTCCTGCGGAAAAAAAAAAACCCAAAACACAATAGAACCTATATATATTGCTGAAAGATTGTAAAATTTAATAGCAAACAGATTACATACTTAGCAATAGACTAAGCACAATTAGGCCTCACATTCCTCCCATCCTATAAATAACTTTCAGTTTCCTCTCCATGTCTGCAAATTTCATTAGCATGGTGGAAAGAAATAGGGAAAAAGAAGGGGGAAAAAAAAGCTCCCTCTCCTTACAAGCCCTGATCTGATCACTCAATCCATGGCTTTGTTCAGGCGGAGGGGGGCAAAGTTGAAATAACTTCCCCACCACTACCTTGGACCATATGTTCCTAGCCATTAAAGGAAAATTCTCCACAGATGGCTTAGGAATTCACCTGCTAAATGACACTAGTCCATGCACGCAACCTGTAGTTCAGGCTCCTGACCAAATGAGCTCAAGCAATCTCCCTTGGACTTTTTGTTACAGTGTTTGTTCCTTTTCTGTCAAATCTTTGCCGTCTACAGCTAATGTGCATTTCTTTCTGGGACATATTCATGCCTTTAGGCCTGTACTTCACTGAAGTCTTCCCCCAGGGTTTACCTACAGGTCCTCCTTCAGCATAAGGCTCAAGTAAAACAGTTGACTAGGTAAAGTAGACATAGTTTTTTCTAGCTGATATAAATAAATATATGCACTTTTTCTCAGCTATTGTATGTGCTTCCCTAAGATCATCTTAGTAGATGATAGCGGAACAAAATAAGTGATCATGCATCTACTGTCACTATTTTCACCAAACGTGGTGTCATATCATAATGGGCATAATGTAAGCGGTTTGCAGTGACGTTTCAGATTAGACATGCTTCACCACTAGTTCCCTTTGTTCCCAGTTCAACAGGGATCACATTTTGGGTTAAAATAATGAAGTGTCTGAAAAAAACCCAAACAATGAAAGTTGTACTTGCATCCAGGTTTAGCCCGGTCAAATCAGCTGGCAAAGATGGAGCAGGAGTTATCACCGGCTCACAATTTGCTCAACAAAGAACAAGAATGTCTGCACTATTAGACAGTGATGTCAGCACCCCGGGGACTTGCAGAGATGAACAAGACAAAAGAAAAAAATGGAGCTGTTCCTACTTCATGAAAACCATGGTCACAACCATCACAAGAAATAGCACCACCGTCATAGGAGGTCATCGCCCTAGACAGACACATACTGTGGAGAAATCAGTGGCCTCTTTTCTAAATCCCTGAGCCTACCCTTTTGCCCAAGGTGGCCTCAGACCGGCAACAACCACCGCAAGCTGAGACCCCTGTGCTGCCAGACACACCATTCAACCCATGGGCTGTAGCAATGGGGCTCATGTCGCTGATGACCCCCCAAGCCCATGTCAACAGAGCAGGGGAACTGAGAGGCTAATTAAACACAAGTATTTGCAGTTATGTATGATATTAATATTGACAGGTAATGGTTGCCTTTACATCTGGCAGAAGTTGGGGAAGCTGTACCTTTTAAGACACGCTCTCAAGACCCAGTTGTGAACGGTTGTGTTGTCATTATGCACAGGCTTGTGTTACATGATGTTGAGCAGCTGGGACTGAGAGAAGCACCTCAATCCACATCTGGGTGCCCTGAGATGTAGCCTGAGTCCTAGAAGACCTCAACTTTCTCATTCCCCTGAAAGCGACACTTTCCTTTGATATTTGGACCTGCATTTAGTAAGTCTAACTTTCACCAGCCACGTTTGAGCATTTTTCACCTACGATGTGTGGCTGGTCAAAACCCTTTTCCCTCCTCTTCAGAAAATATTGACAAAAGAATAAGAATGAATGAATAAAAGGTCAATTCTTGAATTTCCTTATGAAAATCAAACCAGTGGGAGGGAAAGCACATGCTTTCCTGAAAAAAGGTTTATTTTGTCAAAAAAAAAATCAGCTTTCCATCTACAAGAAATGTCAACAGAACATTTTTCTACCAGCCCTAATCGCCAGCTGGACACGGCCTGGAAAAATATAGCTATATGTACAAATGTGACAGTTGCATAGGCAGACCCTTCCTGGCACAGGGCATCTGTTGAGATGGTTGCCTTCCTTAATTCTGTAGCATTTACTAATTCATTGTTCGGCACATTGTGTTTTGGAGTCATTTTATTTTTTTTCTTAAATTAACTCGGGAACTACAGTGACCCCAATTTCTGTCTGGCAGCCTTATCTTCCTCTTACTTTCTGATTTGCAATAACTTTTCCACAATATAAAATAATTACATCCTCTAGTTACTTGAAACAAGTGCTGAAAAAAGCAATGCAGCAATGGAAACATCCAGATAACCTAGAAAGAGATGCAGAGGAACCTATTGTGCTGGGCCCATATTTAATGAGATCTGGTTCACTCTATTACCACGTCTCATTTGTGCAGTCCTATCTGCGGGACAGAAGTGATGTGTGGCTGCATATACCCACGTTTTGTTCTTACCACCTTCATGCTCTTGCCCAGTGGAAAAGAAACGTTATCTCTCCTGTGTTAAAAAGCCAAATTAATGTGCAACTTTCAAAGCAAAACTCTAATCAACAGTATTGAGGAAATGAATCACTTGCAAAGACATGCTTTGAAAACCACATCGCTGTTGATAGAGGGGCAGACAGCTTTGAAGATAGAGTCAATACACTACAATGGAAGAATATTGTACCATGACAGAGAGGCAAGTCTGCTGGAAAGATAATGGCAAGTTTGATGAGAAAATGCTATATAGTCCCTCTCCATTTAAATTCTAGTATCTATTTTCCACTCAGACTGGGAAGAAACAGATTGTAAGATGTCACTCCACACTTGACGAGAGGGGGACCTCCCTTTTCCAGATGTCAGGACACAGAGACAACACACGTGATGATCACAGATATTAGTTTACATAGAAAGAATGGTTTCCTTCTTTAGCCTACCTGAATATTCAGGCTAAGCAGGCAGGCTAGGAGAGCTCTGTTTCATGTCTCTCATCACTTGACTGTGAAAGATTTCTCTCTTAAGGGGGATCTCCTCCTGACAAAAAAATTAATAAAAAACAGTCTTCTATTTCATTCCTGTAAAATTCTTCTTTTCCACCAGCATCTCAGTTTTGCATTATTTATGTCCATATTTGCCTCCTGGTGTCATCCTTTTAATTCATGATTCCTAGACTATACAAAGTCATGAGATGCCCTGCCCAATCTCCTGGCTCTGGCCGAGACAGCCGTCCACCGGCCAAAGAAGAGGAAGCAAGATGAGGAGAGGGGAGAATCGTGTGGCCCAATTTCACCCCCTACCTACCTCATGCCTCAAGGCACAACTCTGTGAATAATACACACTGGCCCCTTAGACGCCTTTCAGAAGCTGCCTGGGACTCTCTGCTTAGCATCCTTCTCCTCCTTGAATTTCTAGCTGTAATCCTGTCCCTTTTTTCCCAGTGTTTGTTCCCTGTGCTCAGTTGTTCTTGGCTTTGTGTCCTCTTGCCCTCTATTAGCTGCTACAGCAGCAACTAAACCTTTGCAGGGATGTTTATGGGCAGAAGAGTCACCGTTTAGTCTTTGACCTGTACTTCCTGATGACACAACTGGTGAACAGCAAGCAAAGTAAATGCAACATATTCAGAGTCTGAGAATTTAGGGATCAATGTTGACATCATGCCCCAACAATATATTAGCTTGCAAAGCTGAGATATGCCATATTGTGATTTCTTCAGCTCCAAGAGGTCTAAATGTTGTACCATTTCCCTCGCCCAGATATCTTGTTCATGAAGAACAAAAGACATCACTAGTCATGTCTCAGACTGAATACAATCTTAGACGTTGGCTGTTGAAATCCAGCTATTCAGGGCACCAAAGCCGAGAGGTAAAATGCACCCTTCCCTCATGTGCAATGAGTCTTTCACCTGCAGTTGAGCTCTGCAGAATGTATTTTGCTTTTCTCAATATTAAGAGTAAGTACCATTCCTCCTCCTAGTGAATTAATACAGGATACTCAATAGAGGCTCATAGTGGAGCTTCCAAAGGGGAATTTTATACTCGATGTATAAAACATAACATACAATTCTGTAGGCAAATCTTTCCATTTAAATAAATGACTTCTTCTGAATGTATTATAAAATCCCTTAATTCTGTGCCTCCAATGCCTCGCTTCCTCGGCGGGTCTGCAACAAGGAATACTGATGGAAGAAAGCTAAGTAGAGTCTTGCAAACTGTTCACATGCTTTGGGGGTTTATTACAAACTCAAAACTTGGTTGCAGACTCACTGATAGGTTTGCAGAGAGATCAGTGAGACTTTCAGGCTAACCTGGCCAATGTATGGATTTCTCACGAAGCAAGGGAAAGGCATCGGTTTTGACCAAATGCCAAAGCTCAGAGCCAAACTCAGGAAGTGGGAACTGACCACAGAGCAATAGAAAATAAAATATTCCCATGTGCTGAAATTCACCCTGGTGAAGAGGGAGACAGCACAAGATCTACGTAGCTCTTAGGTCACATTTAAATCCTGTTTTGACTCAGGTGTAGGCAATGGCATATCAGTGCGTTTCACTCTTCTCTGCCTGGAAATCAGTGTAGAGAGAGGCTATGCAAAGCTCCTTGTGCAGGTTGCCAGTACACTGCTATTTTGACTGTGCTGTTCCAGTTACTCTCAATCAAAATCCAATATCCATACCCTCAACTGTTATAAAGCTAACCCCACTGATTCAACTGACTTAGATCTGTTGAAAACCTGGTTTCCTGGATGAAGAGACCAATACATTCTCAACTGCAGATTTCAAAAAGTCATCTCTTAGGCTCTAGTCTCTACCTGTTGTGCAAAGCAAGGTAGTATGTATAATTGCCTTTGCTAGGATATATTCTTCTTTACTGCGTGATTTCCAACTTGGTTAGCTAAAACTTACTTTAAAAATGTTCTCTTCCCACTGGTATTCTAAGCAGCAATAACAGTCTTTTTGACCCAAAGGTAATTGAATCTACAAAGTACAATACCACTATCAACTTTAAATCTCCTCGGGCATATATAAAGTTTGCTGAGCTATATTAAAACATAGTGGGCTATACCAAAATCAAAACAGACAGTTCTTTTGAAAACTAAATCTTTTCCAAGAAACTAATGCCTTCCTTTGAATGACTCTAGAATAAGTGACAGCAAAGTCTCATTTTGTTTCAATACAGTTATACATAAGGATATTAACACTGTTTCTAAGAAAACATTCACAAGGAAATAATAACTTTTTTCCAGCTACTCGGTTGGTCAAATAAAAGATGTCACATCTACCCAAAGATCCTTGCCTGCCTATGTCCTTAGACCAACATGGCTACAACCAAAAACCCAGCAAGGAAATAATATTTTCCTGAAATGGGCTATGGGCTAAGACTGATAACTGCTAATGATGAAGTATGTGAGAGGTAAGGATTTCTTAGGCTGATATCTTTTATTGGACCAACTGCATAGTTGGGATAGAGTTAGACAAGCTTTTGAAGGCAAGGCATTCTTCACTGAGAGACCTAAGAAAGTTGCATTCAAAAACTTGTCTCTCTCTACCCCAGCTATGCAGTTGGTCCAATAAAAGGTATCACCCTATGAGATCCTTGCCTCTTGTATAATTCCTGGACCACCACGGCTATATCTTCATTCGAACAATACCATGATGAAGTAGTAATTCACATCAAAGTGATTGGAGAGTGAATTCAATCAAAAGAAATGGACAAATGCTGGATAAAGACTTGTTTGGAAACATCATTAACTCCCCTACCTATGAATCAACACCTACAAAATATCTGAGGTAAAAGGGGTTGCCTTGGGATTGATGGGGTGGCACGGTTTTTCTCAAAGCAGTTAGAAAACAAAGACTTCCAAAGCCATTTGCAGTTGGAGTTGCTCTTAAAATGTCTTTATCTGTTTTAAGGATGAGTCCTTCATATATTAGGCACAGGAGTTCCAATGCCTTTCAAAAGAAGACATAAAAACATGAATTCATATCAGGTTATTCAATGGCTAGTATTATGATTTTATTTTATGTATTGATTCTGCTTTAATATTAATTTATATAAAGGTAAGAAACCTTCCAAAAGCATCTCCACCTGGAAGGCAGAGGAGTTTTCCTGTGCTGATCCACCATGTATCTGGTAGAAATGGTTGAGGTAGCTCTCTATTGCAACAACAGTGTTTTTTTCAAACCTAATCAGCACCAAACTACATAGCTACACATGCACTTTAATGCACATTAGCCCATTTTAATGTGCATTAAAGCGTCACTTTAGATAGACTTAATATAGGGGTAAGTGGGTGAAGTTTTACTGACCTAGGTTATACATAAAACCAGGCTAGATGATCTCTTCAAGTCCCCAAGTCCACAAATGAGTCTGACGTCAAAGTCAGGAATACCTGCTAAAGCCCAGATTCAGCAAAGCACTTGTACAGTTCAAAGTTAACTCATTTAAGTAGCCTCATTGCAGTCATTGGGTTGACCCACGAACTTAGAGCTAAGCACATACTTTAGCACCTTCATAGATCAAAGTCTGGGATGAGCTAGAAAGCCATGCATAGCAGGCAAAATGCACTGATACGAACGCAAGTTGTCCCACCCTGCCATACCTGCAAGGCATATCAAGCCTTGAAGAAGGGACTTAAAAAGAAGGAAAATCAGATCAATTGGCAGCCACTCTTGGAAAGGAAGAGGTCTCCAAATACCAGCTGCCAGAGGAAGGTCTGACTGCAAACAGCTCAGCCAAGCAGTAATCATCTGAGCAGTCTCTAAGAGGAAGATGGGTCAGGACTAGAACTTTTGCTTCAAAACTTTGAGTGACTTGCTGAGAGCATTAAAATAGATTATGAATGACCAGAGCCTCCTTAAAAGTGGCCACTAGCTTCCATTTATTAGCTCCCCTCTTTGTTTTTCTGCCTTTTGCAGCTATCAAAGCCATGAAAGAGGCATTCCCACAGAACTGGGGCAAAGGACAAATCCCCTCGCACCTGGTCTTGTGCTGCTGGCTGCTTAGGGAGACAGGATCCTATTGTATTCCAAGCAGGTGTTGTGGGACCCCGAGCTCTGACAGGGTCAAGGGTAGGATCTGAAACTCCCAGATTTCCAAGCTTAAAGCTAGGATTGCACTGTATTGCATGACGCCCCTCTCTCTCGCTCTCATTTCACTGTTTCTGCAGTCCTGAATCCCCCACCGCCTCCTTTTACACATATGGATTTTTCATATCCAAGACCAGATGCCAAGCAACATATAAATACAGCAGAATGATTTCCTGATCCCTAAAACACATTGTCAAAAGACTCCAAGAGAAGAAATGGCTTTGGGCATGGCTGTCAATCTATAATTAGAAACAAGCTATCTAACTGGAACAATAAATTAGTGGTATTTAAGTTTACTCTGCAATTAATAAAGTTTCTAACAATGCCGACCTCCCTAACGGGTTCCCTCACTCACTGTTCATACCCAGGCTTGGAAAGATGCCACCCTGGGTGTTTACTGTTTGGTTGCTAAATGAGCAATGACATCATGTAATTAAACTTTTTACTCTGTGAATATTAGAGAAGGCAGAACCCTCTGAGCAAACTAGAAAGAAAAATAAATGAGCCATTGCATAGTAATTTAGCATTTGGATTGGGATCTCAATGTCATCCATTGCTTTTTTCCATCATGCAAGGTACCTATCTATGTACAATTATTGGAAAGTAATTTTATAGTGAAAGGAAAATTTCCCATTGTTGTTGAAGTTGGTCCTAGATAATGCCAGTAAAAATGACTTCGTCCAATACATCATACAATGGCGTATATTTTTTAATGTTTAGATTTTTTCTGGAAGGCATTCTTGAAGATGCACCGGTTCTTTTATAGAGCCCAATAGCTTTATTTTACATTTGGCTTTTAAGAAAGTAACACAATCAACCTGTACTGACTGATTTAAGTCTATGACCCCTGCCCTCCATGCATTAAAAAAGAATCTGATATTTAAGGAGGAAAAAAATAAAAGTGTGATCTGAACTGATCCAATCATTGCTGAGCGTGATGAGTTCTCCAAAACCTAGTTTTGCCATCTGTATAATGCGAGCTAAGAGACTAACAATGTCTTATGTTTCCTATCATGAATGTAATGAAAATTCACCTGCAGCGCCATTTAACTGAAGCAGTATTGGCTTTGTGTCCTATATTCAGAATGTATGATGTCTATACATAGTATAAATGCACGATCTGCCTATTTCATTCCAATAGAAATGTTCTTTCAATGACAAAGATTATTTATGACTTCAGTAGTTCTGCAGAGTATGGGATTCCTTAATTATATCACAAAGTCAATTATGAGAAAGTGTGACAAATCACTTATAATTTGTAATATCTCAATGAAGAGTCTATTACATTTGTGAGTTGGTGGGGGGGAAGAGAAACAGCTCTTGAATCCCCAGTCTAATCTTATAAAGAAACATTATTATAAAACTGTATTTGCCCTGAGTGTCACTGTCAAAACAAATGAAAATATTACACTTTTGAAAGTGACATTTAGGCCTTTGCTTTTTTTTTTTCCTTACCATTTTTTAAGGTTAATAAAATGCATAATCCAATGCATTAAACTCAAGTTACTTAACTGCTAGTTGGGAAATCCAATATATTCTCCAAGATATTTTCCACTTGTCACTTTGTGATGGAATTTTGCTTCGACGTCGACAGGCAAAAAAGCATTCCAGACAAATGAAACCACAAATAGAGAGAAATGCATCAATATTGTTTTTCTTATAGGTTGCCATGCTTTGGGTGGAACTTTTTTGCAATACTGTGAGCCCGCCACTGGCACTGAACTCCTTTTTTGCCTTGATATGTGCCATCACAAAGGGCAGCTTATACAGCTACTCTTGGAAACTTTTTGTAGATCTTACAAGCGATTTGGGAGTTATCTTCAGTGGAATCTATTCTTTTGGCTGGACCTCCAATACTAGACCCTTTTGGGAAAGAAAACCTTTATATTAATAGTCAGCATTTTTGCTTAAATAATCTCTCTTGTTCATCTTTCTTAAACTAATCAAATTCTACGCTGATACTCCCATCCATCCTCACTGCTAGAGATATTAATCTTGAGCTATTTCAGAGGCTTCCATAGATTTACTGAGATATGTAACTGCGTAGCTGAGATCAGGATATGGTACTGGACAGAATCACATTTCAGAAGGAAGTGCAAGGAGATCTTTAGTGGACAAATACAAAATGACTTAACTACAAGGCAGTTTCTTTCTAACTTGCAACGGTTAGTTGTTTATCTATGCCCATATATATTGGGGTTTACATCACACAAACTTACCCATATGTGCATCTAGTGGGTATAAATGCGAATTGGTTTGAGAATATTTCTTTCAATTCTGCAATTACGTGAAAGCATAATGCTAAATCAGGCCTTTTTCACTGGACCCGAGTTGTTTTGGATGAGAGCTGCGGGGAAAAGTTCCAACATTATCAAAATGTTGTGTTCTGAAAATGATCAGAACAAAAGAGTTTAAATTTTCTTCTCAAAACAATTGTCCATGTGGAATGTTTGTTCTCTACTATGTTTTTTCCTGCATGTTATTAATGTATAATTGCCATCAGAATGACATAAATTAAAAAGTAACTCTCTTGAGTCGAGCCCAAACAAAATGGCTTCTGGAATTTCCCTTCAGAGAATTTTCCCTTCATAATGAAGCCAAATCTAAAAATCCTTTGTAAAAGTTGAACATTCATTCTCCTTCCAGTACTAAGATATATTCCTATATAATGCAGAAGTTCTCCTTAGCTATATAAATGTCTAATCCTTCTCTAGGATGTTAATCCCATTAATACCTTAGCTCAGTGGTTCTCAACCTGTGGCCCCCATGCAGCCCAATCAGCACACTGTTGCGGCCCACGTGACAGCCCTTGCCATTCCCCTGGACCATTGTTCTAATGCGACGTCTACTTTACCAACATGCCGATTCCCAAAAGCAAACCTCTAAATACCATTTTCTAGCCATCAGGATTCACCTACACCACTTCCTTTCTGTGTATCCATTTAACAGGATAATTGATTTCTAAAGTCCTGTTTGTGACAAAGTTTCCTTCAAGGCCCACAGTGTCTGAAGCCAGCAGACACACAGGCTGGGAAATTGAAGACATGTACCACACCACTCCATAACATGAGATAATGTGGCATTAGGTCACAGTGGCGAAGTGCAAAGCCCTTGGGATTTCTGACTTTGGTGAACAGACCAAATTAGGAGGATGGGTAAATAACCAAATTAAGATATGTGCATGTGATGGATTTGTGTCACAAAGGAATATACTGACAGGACAGAATGTGAACAGTATGATGACCACAGGGAAACCAATCAACGATGCCTGGAAATGAAGAGTCATCAGAGGGAAACAAAGAATATAAAAGGAGGGATTCCAGAGCAGCAAGGGTCTCCAAGAGGGGAACCCAAGGCCACCATGAACTGAGGACATACCACCAGCCCATCTCACCCACCCCGCTGGCCGAGGGGGTCTACCTTGGCCTTCAACCTCCAGGCTGCTAACATCTGACATTCAAGAAAGAACCTCAGGGTGAAGCTCGCATACTGGCCAGACATACCTTCCCTCTGTGACAGCTCTAGGACTGGTAGATATAGAATCAAGGAGCTGGGGGGTTATTTTGTTTGCCTTCCCTGTATTATTCTTATCTTCTATTGCTGTGTATCAATAAAATTTACCTTTTATCAAATGGTCGTGGTCAGCCTGAGGGTTTGGGTCAAACCAGAATAAGGTATCTGGGTCATAAATCTAGTGCGAACAAGACCCACATAACACAGTGAGGGCTTCAAGTATGGCCCACAATGGCAAATAGGTTCAAAACCACTGCCTTAGTAATGTATAGGAAACTAAAAGGTGAACCAGCATGTTTGTAAATCTGTGGAAATCACTGATATTTTTGCAGCTAACATCAACCATTCACAGAAATGCTAGAAAGCAGTGAAAGAAAGGTGCCTGTGGCCTGGGCTACTCACACTATTGGTATAACTAGGTTGGTGAGGAATGTGATACATGTAGCAATATACCACCATACCACCTAGTGTGAGCACACCTCTACAAGCATGAATGACTGGTGCGTCCCATGACTGGGGGGGCACCTTGGCGTTAAGCACTTGTGGGGACTGTGAATAGCTGCCGCCAGCAGTGCCAGTTGCAGGGGGGTTGCAAGTGGTGAGCAGGGACCGCCTGCAGACACCACCAGTCACGTCGGCAATGAGGTGGGAGCAAGTGTGAGTGGCAGCCACCCTTCAGAAGCTGATGGCAGCCAATCTCAGGGAGGGCACGTGCCCTCCCATACCCCACTATGCATTGCCTAGGTCTACAAGCAGAAAGGTTGCTTACACTAGTATGATGTATTACCCTTCCCTTATGAGAGCTCTTCTGGTATAATCCCATTTATACCAGAGTAACTGAATCCACCAAGGGCAAGGGGAGGTTCTACAGCTTTAACTATCTCTATGTCGCTAGAGTGGCATCACTTTGAAGCTCCTACCTTTTTGTTTCATTGCTCTTCAACATTTTAGGACTTCGCTGCAAACGTGGTTTAGCTACAGCCCCAGAGCCACAGCTGTTGTAAATCAGAGCAACTATGTCAGTTTTATACCAGCTGAGGGTCTGGCCTCATAATTCATCAGAAGGAACCAAAGACTTCATTTCAGTTTGGTTTTCTGGATAAAGCGTTTTACAGTTTTACAGTGCTGTAAACATAAACAAGGTCCACTTCTCCATGCAGCAAGGCCGAGTGGGTGGGTTCCTAGACTATCCCTTTCAAAACTGGACAATTGAATTTAGCTACCTGGAGGTGACGAGGAAGTCAAGCTTTCCTTGGGAGGCTGAAGGTAAGAGAAAAAGGTTTTACAGGAGGTTAAAGGCAAGAGCATAATGAGGCATTGGTGAAGCAACACAGACTTAAGGAGACAGCTTAAAACATAATATGGCTTTGCGGTGTGAATGTGCTATCAATCATATCTTACATTTCCTGCTTGCACTGAGGAGTATGTTTTTATGTGCAGCACTGAATCATTGCAGAAAAAATAAAGGAGAGACATTTCTCCTTTACAAGTTCAAATGGACGCACATCTTCCAAGAAAGTCAAACACATCGGATCAATTTAGATTTTCCCTCTCTCACTCCCACCACGACAAAATTTCCCATGACCCCATCTGTTAACTGGCAAATAAAACATTTTCAGGGAAACTAAACTTGTGTCAATGAAGTTGTTTGCTAGTGGAAAACAACTTAAGGAAAAGGAAAGGGGCTGGCTGGGGGGAAGGACTTGGATATATTATCATCTGTCTCTCCTACCACTCCCCATCACTTTATGCATTCGCCTGCCAATTCAAATATTTATAGGACAAAATGAGAGAAATAACATACTCTCAGCTAAGTGATAGGATAAGAGTCACATAGATGGGGAGAGGGGAATTGTCTTAAAGGTCTCATTTCCCAATTAAACAAATAGCATGGTATGACCCAGCTTGGCTTCACTAAAGTCAACAGCAAAACTCTTATTGACTTCCATGGGGCAGGTTTAACCAGAGAGGTGATTGGAAAACTGTGGCCTGAATGAAGATCCTTCCCACAGTTATGCTTATCCAAAGACATTTCAGATCCTTATCGTGCGAGTGCGAGGCTTGGAGTCGGTCAGCAGCCTCTCCAGGGGGAGCAGCACCCTTGGCTGGAATACGGAAATTTGGAAGCTTATTGCTATAATCTGTGGTTATGATTTCCAGCTCCGCCAGCGATGCCGGGAATCAAACCACAGTCTCCTGAGTGCAAAGAGCCTTTATTGTAATCCGATAAAACCTTAACAGCCAGCAGTCTTCTTTTTATGGTAAATTAAGGGCCTCATTTTCTTTGAAGCGGCTTTCTTGCCCTTTTTTGTTTAATTCTCGATGAGGAGGAGGCGGCCAGAGAAACACAGAAAGGAAAAATGGGTCCCACATTCCCCACCTAAGCCTTGCGGCTTTGATGAACACAAACAAAATCCCATTTTCTCAAGCTATCTGATTTCAGAGTGGCGAGCCCTTACTTTGGATTTCCAAAGGGCGCTTTGCAGCATTCGGCATTGTGTTAGCACTCCCAAAAGCCACAAATGAGGCCTTGGCTGACCGTAGACGAGATGAACTAACATGCACCTACTATAATGTCAGGCCAGTTTTCACATTAATAAGGAATAACCAAGTCTGCTAAAAATACTGTCTCATTGGAAGTTACCCAGTCAATAAGTCACAGGCCCAAACTTGTTATTGCCTTTCTGGGATGAATCTGAGTTAAGCTTTCCCCTTTGCAGTATGCCGTACTCCCAGATGGAGACGTACACTGTGCGCTTTGTTTCTGATCAATCAAGGCACCAGTTCCAGGTATCTGTTTCATTATGGAATACAGATGGGCTACCCACTGACATAGCAGCCCCCAATCCCTGAAAGAGGATTTGTTTCCATCCTTCTTGGTTGATTTATGAACTTGCTTCATTTTTTTGGCAGAGGAGCCTACTCCTGAAACCTATCAAATACCACCACATTTGTATTACTCTGCATACATTTAATTGCAACAAACAATGCAAATGAACCTAATACATTAGTCAAAGAAGTCAGTCCAGTTCAGTCTATTTATCTTTGAAGACTTGTTTCCAATGCATAATTTAGATGTGGGTTATGTTGCTGTTTTCGGAATAATTTGCTGTAATTTCAAAGACAGGCTGACCGATTTCAGTTGAGTTATATCCGCGGAGGAACCCGTGCACTATTGCAATGTCACCGGACATAAAGAACAAATTATTTGGTCAGAGTTTTTTCTTCATGATTTATTTAGGTAACATACACCAAAACCTGTACAGTCGTAAGACATTGAGTAATGTGCTGAAATCCAACTCCAAACTAATAACCTATAAGACAATAAAACTGAAACGCTTGTTCACCTTTGTGGCTGGATTTAAAGGGAGGATACCAGGCCAGCATGTAATAACACACTGAGTTGGAATCAGGGTGTATAGACTGGTCTAGAAGATCAGGTCTACTTCTGAAACCTATCAAATACCACCACATTTGTATTACTCTGCATACATTTAATTGCAACAAACAATGCAAATGAACCTAATACATTAGTCAAAGAAGTCAGTCCAGTTCAGTCTATTTATCTTTGAAGACTTGTTTCCAATGCATAATTTAGATGTGGGTTATGTCAGTGGCTAGATACGGGAGAAATAATAATAAAGGAAAAGAAACTGTCTCAAGAATATAATTTTTTGCATCTCAGTCAACAATTTCACACAACTCTCACTGCAATGGTTTCTGGAAAGTAAGCCCAAAGTGTCTCAAGTTGAGTTTCTAAAAGTTACAAAATCTACCTCAACCCAGTATCCACTAGGGACTGTGTTGGCCGTACGTCTTCACATGGCTCCTTATTTTGCAACTAATTCCATTTCCAATCCATGCACCCTGATGCCAGCTCCAAAAGTTACATGCAGACAAATCGTTGCCCGTGGAATGAGTGTGGAACAAAGAACTAGGAAAGCGGTTGCCAGAAGAAAAGAAAGGTGGCGGGGAAAGCTAGCTCCATAATCATCACTTACAGATGACAAAAAAAATTCGATGCAGAAGGATCCATTCTCCAAAATCCTCTGTTAGGCTGACACACACACACCAAACACAGAGCTCTGTTCTGATGATCAAAATGCCTAATAAATACCTTGGCAAGGATTTTATTCTTATCAGATTTTCAGTGTAGCAAATAAAGGTTAAAAACCTGGCTCCCAGCATGATTCTCTTTCAGTGCAGATTGAAAAGAAAGAAATTAAGAACCAAAGAACTTGGAATGAACAAAATGTCAGACATCATAAAATTGTTAAAAACAATGAGACTTTCCAACAAAGTAATCTCGATTTATGTGTTCTTTTCCACAACCTGAGATTTCTGATTATTGCTGGTGTGTACTTCAAAAAAAAAAACAGAACAAACCAAACCTTGAAGGTATTTGACAGTGTGTGTCAAAAAAAAAAAAATCGTTCCCTTTCCAAAGGAAATAGTTGAGTTTATAAGTGCAGATGCCTCCTTGCATGTAGTTCAAGAAAATCACATGATTTTCCATTCAGTATCCAATCAGCGTGCATTGCTGAATCCAGCATAAACCAAAGGTGTTGCTATTATAAATTTGGAACACAATGTTAACACTTTTACAGTAGGCTTATAATTAGTAACTTTGCTCAATTTCCCTGGGGTTACTAGTCAAATAGCAGCTAACGCCTCATGGAAACTTTGGAAAACATTCTGTTTCGGGATTATTCTGCCAGTGTTGCACATTTCTGTTTTTTATTCCATGAAAACAGAATTTTCTTAGTGCTTACGATGAAATCTGCTCCTTCCACGTATTTCCCACCTGAAATCAAAAGCTTGTGTCATCACGGCCCTCTCCCCGCGCCCGGCTGTGCTGCCATGATCACAAGATGAGAGGTGGCATACCCATACCAGAAGTTGATGGAAACTTGGAGGGGTGGGGAAACCCTGCAGTGAAACAAATGCACCTGATAATAAAAGGAGAGAGGGGAAGGGAAAAGCAAATGGTAAAGCAGCAAAATTGTCGACTTTCCCCGTATTGTCTCCTGGGAGCCAAAGCCAAGTGTTCACAGACAGCTTTATCAGTTCTATTTTGCAATTGGGTGGGTGCATGCTTCCACCAACCACCTGCTTCTGTGCAGCTTCCAGGAGGCACATAAAAATGATTTAATGAATCATTAATGACTTAATTAATAGCCATTAATTTATTTGCGAGTGGCAAAAAGTCCTGTGGGTGATGTCTTTTATTGGACCAACTGCATGGCTGGGATAGACCCAAGTAAGCTTTCCGGTATCACATTACCCGTCCTCAGGCTTCATAGATTTCATAGATTTCCAAGCTAGAAGAGATCATTCTGATTTCTTCCATGACAACTTCACCCCAACCCCAAGCCTACTAACTCTTATTTGACATAGGGCATCTCTGTCAGAAAGACATTTTAACTTGATTTCAAGGGATGGCAAGAAAAACCCACCACATTGGTTGTTAGGTTTCCCTTTGGACCAAGATCATATCAAGTTCTTCATGCTTATCTACACGATGTTGTTGCTATCATTGCTGGCAACTATTGCTTTGAATAGCACATCTCTGAAGGATTCATATTTTTTAGCTTCATGTTCACTCTCAGTAACACACACTCACTGGAGGAAAGCGGGATATTTTGCCAAAAACAGGAGAACATTGGGCATATATTATGAGATATACAGCATTGAAATTATGGGCACACTTATAAAAAGTCTGACTATTAGGTGTTAGCCTACCGGGTTAGTGGAAGAACGAATGGGGAAGCACAGAGAAACACAGACAAAAATTAAGCAGAAAGAAAATAAATATTGCAGGAGTCCTGCATACTGTAATGGGAATTATCACTGTAATTTCATGCAAATATCTTGATTGTTACCTGCTATTCATGACAACTGTCCTCCATCTGAGTCACCTCTGCACCTCAGCAATCCTCCTTTCCTTATTGACACCTTTGGCTATCAGAGTGCATCAAAAAACATTGCAAACTGCTGAGAATGGATACATCAATGGAGAACCAGTAAAAGCCACTGCAAATGGACTGAAGTGAACATACCCAAAACCCTGTGTTCGGCTGCATGTACTGAATGATACGTTCAGGCTGAACATAGGTAATGGTACTCTGAGTCGGGAACACTCACAATATCCATATGCAGGAGAGCACAGTTCGGTCCCCTGCATTTGACACTGCTTCCTCTTAATCAAGCCACAGCGGTGATGATATCGTGTTCTGTTTAAAAGAGAGAATCCTTCTTTGGCAGAAAAAGGGCACTTACTAAGGGTAGTCTGGTAATATATGCTTTTATATTGCTAACAATGGTTTACCTTGAAAGACACCACCCTTAGACAACAAAGCAATGTATGTTAGCATCTTGGGGCACTTTGAGGTTGCTTAGTGGCTTCCCAGTACTCCAGAAGAAACACCTGTAAGAAACATGTGGGTGCATCTACACGTGTGCTTTAATGCGTCCCCAAAAATGCGCTGTTGCTAATGAGCATTAAAATAAGCTAACGTGCTTTTTTTAGTGCTTCACAATGGAGGTGCTAAATTGAATGCACAGCAGCAAAAGTGCATTAATGAACTTGCAGACACGCCCCCAGACTAGCGATGGGGCCTGGTGCTTTGACTAATCATCAGCTGAAAAACCCAAAAGAGCCTTCATGCCTCAGCACAGCTCACACCAACCACCCCAGGCTGATAGGCGCCCAGAATCATGACTTGACACGAGCAAATGTGCAATAGCTTTGTCCATTAACTTCTCTCAGAGAATGAGAAAGTGCCATATTTTTCTCATTTGCCTTTTTTTTTCCTTCCCAAAGGACTGTATTTCATAAGGTTTGAAATGTCAGTATGTACATTTCCGATTCTTATGCATCACGAACAAAATCAACTCCAGAAGAGGCCAGAAGTGCTCATGATTAATAAACATCAAAGGGTGAGGTTTCTAAGGGTTTTTTTTTTCTTTTTTGTTGCACTGCCTTGCTGAAAAAGAACCGCAGATCAGCAGAATTATCACTTGATGCTTACTCATCAAGTGGAGAGCATAGGAAGGAAGGTGTTATGCACGTGATCTGCTTGGGGCAGATCCTAAAACCAATCTGTAATGATATGTGGTAAGATAAGGGGGATCCAATCTCAACCTTCTTGGCCTGAGCTATCCTGCTGGAGGAAAGTATATACGGCCTTGCCCAGCTGGCTAAGGGCATTAGTTAGTTTGGGGGTTGTCTTCATGAACTATTGAGCTGCCGAAGGAAGCAGAACGCCACTCTGGATGGAGCCATACCCTGCTCTGCTACAGCTAATTCTTTATTCCTGCTATAAGATCAATCTTGCTCCCAAAGAATCCATTTTCATAAGGAGGCAATCGGGACTTGTAGTAGAGATGATATCTTTTATTAGACCAGCAAGATTTTTGCAAAAATTCAATTAATTTTTTTCATTTCTACCCAGAAGAACTTTTACAATCTTTTCTCCAATGCCTGATGAAGGGTGTTTGCACCTGAAAGCTTGCAATCAAAGATTTTTTTTTTTTTTGCAAACATCTTGTTGGTCTAATAAAAGATGTCATACCTACCACCAGTCCTGATTGCCTTTTCCTCTAGACCTGGAGACCATTTTCAGGAGGAGCAACTTTCTAATCTTGCATGCATTGATACTAGAGCTGGTAAAAAAGGTTTTCTCATTTTAAAAAGTTGATGGAGAAAGGGGCAGGGTTGGTTTTTTTTTACCGGCTTTGATGTGTTCATTAGTTTGCGACCTGTAAAACTGAGGTTGTGAGGTTTTAAATTTCCCCATTTAATATCCTTTTTTCCTGCGCTCGCCCAGATATTCCTAACAGGCTCAGGATGAGAGAGATTGAAGTCTCTTTGGCCTCCAAGTTGAGATGAATCATGCAGCCCTCTGCCTAAAGGTTATTCGCTATGGAGGAAATGTGCTATAGATTACCCTGCTAGATATACTCTACTGTAACTCCCGGCAGTTGCAGCCCGGCGAAGCCAGGGTTCTTGCGATCTAAAAAGGCAGAGTTAAAATGACCGAATAGACACCGGCCCGATAGGTCCGATTCCATTCCCAGCTTTCCTACGTGATACGCTCTCTTGCTCTCTAATTATACCGAGGCAAAGCCCCCCTCCCCTGCCCTTTCCACTACTTTCCCCTTTGCATTAAATGGAAATCGAATACTGCCTTCACATTTCCCACAAAGGGCCCAAGGCATTTCAGTTGGTTCTTCTCTTCCCTGTAACCCAATACTCACTAAGCCTGTTCCTCAGACATGCACCTTGAGAATTGCAGACTTTAAGGAAGTCGAGTATCTCGTTAATAAAGACTAGCACTGCAGCTGCTTTTCGGATAGCTGGGCTTCCAGTCCGGGCTCTGAGGAGGCCTGATAGTTAAATGAAAAGCATTCCCTTTGTCCGTAAAAGATGTTTGTTCCCCTGTTGTTATTTTTACCTGGTTCTTCCAGAAAAAAAAAAGAAAAGGCTCCTTCCTTTTCTGTGATTTTCTTGTTGTCAAGTGCAGGCTTCCCACCCAGAATTCTCCACGTCCTTTTTTTGGGTCTTTTTTTTTTTTCCTGGTTACCACATAACAAAAATGTTTCTCTTATATTAATTTTGTTACTCAGGCAAAGTAAACTATCGCTCCTCAGCATGTCGTATAAAAGCCAGAAGTGGAGTGACTCAGTCATGCAGGGTTTTATTTAAACCATTTGTCCTGCGGTCAGAGTAGATTAAAGGCAGATCAGGTTGCCCTTAGAGCAATGCTGGGACAGTGAGAGTGAGAGATGTTGGCACTTGCTTGATAAACCACATGCAGCTCGCGTGACTGTGGCTTCCACAGACCTTTTTTTGCCTTCTGTAAATAACTCTCCTTGCTGGGAACACCTGCATGCAGTCAGGCTCAGGTTTACTGACCCAGTGACCTTCCAGCAGGGCTTTCTGAACAGCCCAACATCCTAATGCAGTGACCCTGAACAAGATCACTCACCAAGGGCAGAGGCTGCCTCTGCCTGGGGCCCAGAGGAGTGGAAAGAAAGGAGTGGGAAGCAGTGAGGTTGATGGGGTTAGGGGAGAATGCATTATTTCATTTCCTTTTTATAAGCCAGAGAGATAGCAGCTAGAGTTTGAATATGTTTGCATATCAGGATCTCCTCGTTAATCAATGCAGTGCTCACTGGAAGGGAAGGAAGAGTCATAAAATGTTGCATATTAATTACATGGAGGAAACATGCATGAGGTCCTAAAACCTTCTGGAAGGAGGTGTGCAGACCAGATAATGAGCTGAATAATCTCTGCTGAGAAGCCTCACTACATGTGCTAGCACAAGGTTTCAGTCGTACTGCTGCTGCGGTTGCAGCGGGTGCAGATCAAGGTGGGATACAAGCTGGACTCGATGATCTTCCAAGGTCCCTTCCAGCCTATGAAACTATAATAAACGATTGCAGCTCCTGCTCCATTCGAGCTTTAGCACTGAAGAATGCTTAATAGCTGCTACAAGCTTCTTAAGGTCATCGGAGGTGGTGATAAGCCAACCAGTAGGAAATGGGATAAGCAACCCACTGACCCACTGGACTCTTTTTTTTTATCCATGGCAAGACTGGCTTACTCATTCAGCCATGCTTTATACAAAATAATCCTCCTTATAACATGTGAGCCTTCTGCAACGTAGGGGAATTTGCACATCATGTGCGGAGTTTCCTCTCGTGCCACTGAAGGCCCTATGCTCCCCTCTTTCTGCCTCCTCTCTATTGCCTTTACCTCAAGTTCCTTCTTTCAGCTTGCAAACCCCTTTCCTGCTCGCACGAGTGCTTGGAGCAGCTTTCTAGGTACCAAGAGCCCCCGCTTTAATGAAACCTTCCTCTCTGAACCTCTTCTCCAATACCACTGTCTCACCCCCCGAGCCCATGCTGTGCCTACTCTTCTGGGCTGAACGTGTTTCTCTGTTTTGATGTGCTGAAAAGGTCTGTGTGACCTTCCAGGGCCACAGAAATAATGAACCAGCAGGAAGGAAAAAAACTAACCTCTGAAGTCTATTAGGTTTCCTGCCCCAGCTTCTCTGGCTGAAACCCAGCGACAGCAAAGCATGTCAGGCGTAATTTCTGAAGCTGACGTGGGAGCAGAATCTAGCCCCTGGATTTGCACTGGTGCACACACTGTACAGCCCTTTGTAACAGCAAATGGCCATGGGAGTCCATCAGCAGTCTGCAGTGCAACATGTAGACGTCTCGGTGACTGCACAGAGCGCAAAGCAATCCTCCTGGAGTGGACGGGAGCTCTAAAGATTCGGGAGGTAGTTAAACAAGCTGCTTTGAGCTGTCTCTGGTTTTCACGGATCGGGCTTTCTCCATCTCATGCAGACTCCATCAGAGTCCGCGTGACTTTTGCATGCCAGGTTCTCCACTGAGATTCTAGCTAGGTTTCTCTCTCCGTTACTCAGGGAATAGTGTTACTATTCTTCATCAATTATGTTGGAGCAGTGTTTACGAATCCCAGCCCAGTCCATTGTGCTGGCTGCTGTACAAATGCAGAACAGAAATATAGTCTCCGTTCAAAAGAACTCAAAATCCAAGCAACACTTAGGAGAGCTCTTGGTTCTACAACTCCAACAGCAAAGTAATTGGACCCAAAGGGAACTGGATAACATGCGAGAGTCTGGATGGCCAGGGAGATTGGTAATAGGAACTAAAACCTTTCAGTTTTGATCACCTCATTAAGACAAGTGAAGCCAATGCTAGCAGTGAAGCCAATGCTAGCCAGGGTCCGTTTTTGATAGCTACTTAAGCAGCCTATCTGAAAATGGGAGCCTGATTCTTGGTGGGCAAAACTGTGTATCATGTGTCCCACCGCACCTGGCAGTAATTGATACACCTGTTGGCACATGTACACAAGAAGGCCTGGGTCTGAATGAGTCTTAGAAACCAAACTGACACCAGTCCTTCCAGATCAGAGGTTAGATGTGTTGGCTGGACACCCCGGGATGCTCACACTTGCAAAGCACTCGTTACACCCCTATTTTAAACAATAGAAAATCTGCTGAGGCCTTTGATTAATTGCATGGTCTTTGTAAATCAATCCCTTCAACCCAGCACCAGCAGGTCATGCAGTTGCTGTCTGGGCTGGATTCTGCTAATGTCAAATCAACTCATTACCTTAATCCCCTGGGAAAGAAAGCTTGGCAGCCTCTTTCCATTTTTTATTATGGATTACAAATCTTGTGATCAGTTAATCCAAAAAAATTACTCACTTCTTCCTGTTTACCCTGACCAAATATGATTGGTCTTTAAAGAATGCAAACTTGCATGAATTCATCTCTTCATGTTGAGATATAATGGTTTTTACTAATTTTATACAAAAATATTGCCATGTGTGGGCTCCATAAATCTCTCGCCCTGTTACTAGTTACTCCCCACCACTGCTTTGAACTTTCCAAAAGTTGCCTAACCAACAAAACACAGCTACCACAGGTTGTCATTTCCTTTTTTGGGGGGCATCAGTGATTATGGTTTTGCCAGCTTTTCTGAGTACTTTCTTTTTCTTCTTCTTCTTCTTTGTCTCTCTCTTTTTTCTTTTAATATATTTTCATCCCTGAAAATCATGTTGCTTGTTACTTACTGTTTGCAACACCTGGCCTATTAAGTAGAATGATTTGGTTGCAAACATCCACGTTGAAAACCGGAGGAGGGTAAGTGGAAAATGAATTTCATTTCCCCAGCTCTGTAGACTTTATCAAGCCAATTTGTGCTTGCTCGTTGCCTTGTATATTTGTCCCATATGGGTGGGAAAGCTTCTGGAGACAAAATGTTCAAGGAAAAATAGAGGTCATGGCTTGAATCTTACCTTCAAGTGCGAGTGCTCAAATGCTCACCCTCGTGATCACGTTACCGTTCAACTGGCATCCAAGGGATTATTTGCCGGGAAGGTGAGTGGGTGGGACTTGGCCTATATCCCTGACGACAAACACTCACGTTCTTTTGGGTGACCTCTAAAACAAACCTTTCAAAAGTTTTGCTTAAGTTGCACCCGCAAATATGCCTGAAGAGGCACAAAAAGCTTCCCTATTAGAAAATCGCCAGGCACTTGCCAAAATATATAAAACACCAAGCGGAAGGCCATAAAGATCTTTGCTCTCTCAAGAGCAGGATCTTTGAGATGGAAATCAAGTGAAATGTATACCATGAGTAATATGTTCCAAGAAACAATGTGCAAATACTTCCATGTGTCCTCCCCCATCATGCAGTGGGTGAGAGCAACCATCTGGGAAGTGCCCGGCATTGCCCTGAAATGGAGGTGGTCTGACACCTGACACGTGAAGTGGAAACAGGCTCCATCAACTGTGTTGTGCCAGTGTGATGGGGCTCTCCAATGCACTTCATGGATGCTTTAGACATCCACGTGGTGCGTCGAAAACAGTTTGACATATGCCTGAAAAAAAGAAACCAAGGCAGATTATTACCTTTCCAGATTTGCAGCCCAGTGGAAAATTGTTTTCACCGAACCCGCCACGTTTGAAATGATGCCTCTCGGGGTTCTGCCCCTTGGCCTGCAGCCAGTGTTGAAAGTCATGTGCTCTGCTGAAGATGGTTTTCAGGTCACCAGGTCCTGTGGTGCTTGGTCCCGTGGACTGTCTGGAGTGCAGGATTGTGCACATGGCGCTGACGCTTGTGCAATCTGCTTGTTAGGATTATGCAGGGCTCAGCAGCTTTGGGTCCCCAGGGGAGCTTGCAAATACCTTAAGTGATTCCCATTCAAGTAAAATGACTCTCCCTTCACTTTCCAGAGCTTTCCCTTTTGAGTTTCAGGTCTGAAAGAGCCCTTCCGCTTTCCCTCCATCCATTAGGGCTGCATTGTAGCTATTTATCTGCACATTTATCCTAATGGGATGGAGGTGTACCAACTACAGAGCACTTGAGAGGAACGATCCGTCCCTGAAATGCGTGGTAATGAAGGAAGTGTCACATTTTGGAAGTCCAGCTGGGTTTTTTTCCTTGCACCCAGACTGCTCTACAGGATGCTGAACAGGAAGTGTAAAGACACGGTTCTGGTGCCTTCCAGTATTGGAGTTCTTGGAAAACTTGTATTTAACAACTAAAGACAATATAATACACAGAAACCGGAGCATGCTATTCACCACCTCCTGTGGTGCAGTCAGAGCCACATCTTTCAAGACGGAGAAAGCCTTCTTCATTCCCCTACAATACTAGACGTTTCTCCTTGTGGCCTCTGCTTCTCCTGGACTGGCGTGTGCTTTCCAAACTCGCATTGATTAGTGGCTCTAGAGGGTTCAGCCCCACTCCCTACCCAACTAGCTCAGTCCTCCGAACGGCTGGGCCTTGAGCTGACAGCGAACTCCTGAATAATCGTTAACACTTAACATTGTTCAGTTCTGGACTCCAGACCGGTGTTAGACGAAGCCTCCAAGTCATGGAAGAATGGGAAATGTTAGGTTGGAGGGAAGCAGCCTTCTGAGTAACTCCACAGCTTGCCACATCCTATGATCGTTGTCGGCTCCGAGGCAGCTCTGCTCAGCCCAAAGTTCACCGCATGCCAGAGATGAGTCACCCCTGGTTTCCAAATATTGGACTGATACGTGCCTCTCGCAGACATGAAAGAGACAACAGCCCTCCCACGTAGCAGTGCCCCTGTCCCTGCCAGCCCCCTCTTCACATGCATGTCATCAAATTGCCCGGGTTTCCACATGATTTCCTTTCATGTCGTTTGCATTAACCAAGTTAGAGGTGTAAAAAGCCCCGTTGATCCTTGTGTGGCTGTTTTGGAGGTGTGGATCACATTTTGGCAGCAAGCTGCGGCACTCTAAAGAAAAGAAAAAGCCATTAGGGGAGTTCAGAAAACAATCTTGACTCATTGTTTTCTAATTTTACTTTGGGGGCTGTTTTCACTCTCTGCAGTTTCTTAGAAGCCCGGCAATCAGATTTCTTCCCTGACTAATGCCTCGAGTGAGTGACTCTGTTTGGCAAATAGTGCTTCCTCCCCTCGCCGCTTCCAGAATCAGCTGAGACTGGGGTCTGTTTTCAGTGGGGATCTTCTCATGCCAGATCTTCCTCGTCACAGAGAGCAAGGGGTACGTACTCGAAGGGGCTGACCACAGTGGTTTCCATTGAAGACTGCATAAGAGTTGAGAGTACATTGCAAAGACAACAATTCCCCATCCTTTTCTCAACAGAGCACCCAAAGTTAATGGCATTTTGGTGACTCTAGAAAACTCCCCATTCCTCCATGGACACCATGCCTAGTTCCCAAAGAAATACACCCTTTATACCCCGGGTGGAACTAGCCTGCCCGCCAACATGGTTCAGCAATAATTGCCTGACCAAATCATTACCAAACCCAAGGGACTTCTGTTCCTGTGCATCATTTCACACTCTCCTCTCCTTTTAGACCTCCACTAGCAGTATTAATGGAACTGAAGGAGAAGGATCAAGCCCCAGGGAAGAGCTATGCTGTGTGTGACTCTAGGGGCTCAGGAATGCCAGAACCAGTTTTCTACCCACCTTACAAACTCTAGCACCCGGACACATAAGTGTGGCCTCACACCTTGCTTAGCAAAAATGTGTTCTCCTCGTTGGTGCCTGCTCGCCACCCACCTCCCATATTGCTAATGAAGCGTGTCTGCTATAGATGCGGCTCCACGAAAGCAGTGAGCAACATAGCAGTGAAACTGCTGGTCCAGTTACCATCTCTCTCGGGCTGCTCCCACGTAGAAACATTTCCCCGACCCTGCAGGACATTATCTTATCACTATCACTATCTTATCTCATCTGCAGATAAGTCCTCTGCACTTTGGAGAAAGAAGAGGCATTAAAGCACCCTTTATTGTTTTTCCTTCTTTGTTTTATTACGTTGACTAATACGTTAAACTTTGCGGGGGGGGTTCCCATCTCCCAAATCAAGGCCTCTGGGTCTGATTTGTATTGTGCCTGACATTGCATTCATTGGTAATTACAGACTAAACCCTCAATAACAAAGGGAATGATCAGCTATTACCATATCCCACATGACTGGCCATTCATTGTAGTTTTAGGCTTAGAACCAGGGGTACGCTGCTACTGAAGTAATGCAATCTTGTCCGAGTCACAGCAGGACAGTTATTCCAACATATCATTTTCTGGAAAACGAGCATGAAATTTGAAAAGGAAATATGAAAAAAGGGGCCTGGTTGACATTTGAAGAGCTCAGTGCCTCCTACAATTGGGCCCCTAGGCAGTAATATTGCTGCTATAATCCCTGCTATCTTTCAGTTTTAATGAGCCATTGGACTACATCTTGCAGCAGTTGCCTGTGTAATATAATTAATCCTTGATTATAAAATACCTGCTGCGCCGTAGTGGGTTTGTAACTAATGAGCCTTGCTCGGTCTTGCAATATATTCCTCACTTAATATGTATTCTAATAACAAAAAAAATGAGGCACATTTTATTCTTCTATGGTCTATGCTGGAATTAATTTTCTTTTTTTAACCATTACTGCATTCCAATCAGAGTAATGGAGGCAGACAGCTAATTAAATATAAAGTGGGGTTTGATATATCATGTCCAATCTATGGGAAGGGAATTCCTGGTCCATCAAGTCCAGTGCCTGGCACTGAAGAAAACCATATTGTATCACATCTTTCATCTCTTTCCTAAGAAAACCATATTGCATCATCTCTTTGCTAAACTAATCAAGTTCCACCTTGAATGTAATTAGGGGGTTGCCAGTCTAGGAAGGCTAGTCCCCCTCCGAAACCTCACTGCTCTGATGCTTAGAAACTTTTTTCTCTAATTCCCAACCTCAGTTTATTCGTGGCCAGTTGCAGTTGAGTATGGTGACCATATGGGACAATGTGAAATCTGGGACATTGCCGCCCCTCTCTCCCCCGCCGGCGCTGCGAAGGTAGCATGGTGCAGCTCTGGTATCACTGTTCAGGCAGCTACGGGAGTCAATGAACTGTTAATGATCATTGCTCTTTACTTCACAGGTGTTAACAATTATCTCCCCTTTTTAATGGTCATTCCACTAAGCAAGCTAACCTATTTTAGGGCAATTTTGCTGTCTTCTAGGGCTTCTTATTTCACAGCTCATGTCACTCTGCCTTCTCACCCCCACCCAGGACTCTTGCTTTAATTTTAATGACCAGCTAGGACTGACCTGCAAAGTCCATGACTGTCCTGGCAGAACCAGGACATACGGCCACCCTACAGTAGAGGCTGTTGTCATTTTTTTCCTTGAGTTTAAACAGCCCCTCTGCCTCCATGATGTTTCCCTCTGATGCATTTGAAGACAAAAATTATGTCTCCTCTCAGCTCTCAGTTTGCTAAGGCAAACGGCCAAGCTCTTCCAGTCTCCTCATTAAAATAGATTCTTTCTTCCCTAATCATCCTTGTAGCGCTCCTCTGCACCTCTTCACTGTGAAATCATCTGTTTTGAATGTGAAACACTGGAAATGTAACAAAACATTGCGGAAGTCCTGGTAAGACCCCACCTGCAATGGCATGACTACAATCCTGTGTCTACAAGAAATATGTCTACTGAAACATCGCTAGGATCCTATTTGAATTTTTCCTGGGTGCATCACCTGGATGTCTTATCATCATCCTCTGATCAGCTAGTACCCCCCAGGTTTGCAACACAAATTCGTGTCATTAATTCCTATCTAGTACCCCCCGGGTTTGCAACACAAATTCGTGTCATTAATTCCCATGTTGCACAGTCCTGTATTTTGTACTATTAAATTTCAGCCTGTTTCTATTATTCTACTCTCCTTAACCCATGAACGTGGTGCGACAAATCATGAATGGTTCCCCTCATAAGTGAAATGGTGGCAAAGAGAGATACATGCACCGTATTTCTCACTGCCTGCTTGCATACTGGTATGTAACCCCAGGAGACTTTGCCAGAGCATAATTCATTCCAGGATTAGTATTTCAAAGAACGCAGGCACGCGTTGGCTGAACCGTTTGATTAACTTGTAAGGAGTTGCTAAGATGATCTTCACTTTAGGATGTATTTAGGAGCCTGTTGGAGGTCATGTGTTTGGGAGTGTGATTGGTCTCTTTTAGGGCATACCTACACTACACAGTGCAGTGCCATGCAAAGATACTGGAGCCTGACTATCTGTGCTTAACACCACGTTATGCTGCATAGACATACCCACAAGGCCTTTTATCTCATTGGGATGGGGAGATGCATTGTTGTCCTAACTGGGCCCTCAACACTCTTTTAGGTTATTAATCTCCATCTCTATCGGCATCAAGTTTCTCAGCATTATTACAGATTTACTGAATTGTTTTCACTGTGAAGGAAAAACAGGATGCTTTGTGCTCAGAAAATGCTCCCGCAGTGATGAGCTAAAGGCAAAAAACAAACAAAAAAAAAAGGACCTCCTTAGTCTGGTGCTGTTTGCTGGAGCGTGTGGGCCACTTGGCTTGCCTGAGATGCTCTTCATTTGATATGCTAGTGTCCAAAGGACATGGAGTGCCCGTCTAGTGGTGGTACGGTTCATAGGATTGCATTGTAGGAAAGTAGAGTTGGAAGGGACTTTATGAGGTCGCATCTAGTCCAGCCCCCTGCTCATGATGGGACCATCCCAGACCAAACCATCCCAGACAACTGTCTATCCAACCTGCTTTTGAAAATGTTCAGAGATTGAGGGTGGTCAAGCATTGGCATAAGCTACCTAGTCATGTTGTGGGCTCTCTAAGTCAAAAAGTTCTTCCTAACCTCTCATTTAAATTTCCTCTGCTGCAGCTTGAGGCCATTGCTCCTAGTTGTGTCCCTACAGTCACAGAGAAAAGGTGACTCCATCCTCTTTATAATCACCATTCAGGTATTGGAAGACTGTTCTCAAATCCCCCCTCAGCCATCTCTACTCCAGGCGAAATCCTAGTTTTCAGCCTCTCCCCATAAATCATGCCACTTATCATGCCTCTAACCATGTTTGTTGCTCTCCACCAGACTCTTTCCAACCTGCCCACATCATTCTTGAAATATGAGGCCCAAAATAGGACACAATACTCCAGGTAAGGCCTCACCGGTTCCAGTTAGATTAAAGAAGCACTTCTCTTGATTTGCAAGAGACAATACAATCCAGTTGGCAAAGACCTCAGCCATTTGAAGCTTAGAGATTTGAGGTGATAAGTGCAATAATATTAGCTTAGGTATCCTAACAGTTGGTCTAACGTTTTGGTCTACAGGCAAAAAGAATCAAAACTCACGGTAGAGGTGATATATTTTATTAGACCAAGTACATGGTTGCAAAAATATTTCTTTATTTGCAAGGTTTTGGGCACAGGCACCCTTCTTCAGGCATAGGAGAAAAGATTGTAAAAGTTCTCCTGGGTAGAAAAGAAAGTTCGTATTTCATAGGAGAGCTGAAGGTGTGGTGAAATCTCCTGTTTGGAACAGTTCATATAAATATAAAATGTAAAAGGAGTGTGTGTGTGTGTGTGTGTGTGTGTGTGTGTGTGTGTGTGTGTGTGTGTGTGTGTGTAATGAACTGTTCCAAACAGGAAGTTTTACCACACCTTCAACTCTCCTATGAAATATGAACTCTCATTTCTACCCAGGAGAACTTTTACAATCTTTTCTCCTATCCCTGTTGATGGGTATTTGTGCCCGAAAGCTTGCAATTTATTTATTTATTTATTTTTTTGCAAAAATCTAGTAGATCTAATGAAAGATATCACCTCTACCATGAGTTTTGATTCCATAATGTTAGCTGAATAAAAGAGAGAAGCTGACTTTGTGATTAAAATGCAAAAAGTTACTTAGTCTCCATTTACTTTTAGCTGATGCACTTACTGAAGCAGAAATACAGATTTTTTTATGTAGTTTAGGGGCATAAGACTAAAGACTTCCTGTGGCATTGGCTCATGTACCAGTGTCCTGTAATCCCATTCATAAACATATCAAAAGTCACCTTAACACGAGTTAGCATAAACTATTTTATGCTAAGATAAACATCTTGCTCAGAAATGCATCCTCTTATTATGAAGTCTCCTCATGCTAATATCCAGTAGCAGTGAGTTTCATGAGTTAATAATTCCCAATTTCTTTTATGAACAAGCAGCCTGTTCAAGGTTAAGTGATAGATTTGCATGGTTTGGATCAGCAAGGAAAAATGACCATTAGTTAGAAACACAAGATGCAATCCTAAGCCCTTTGCAGTCAGAAACAAAACTGCTTTCTGGGTGGGAAGGGTTACAGGAGCAAAACCCCTTCTGCTCAGGAGAAAAAAGAAGGAAAAATCAATTCTTCTGCTTGAGAGAGAGAGACCTTGGAGGAGCAGCAAAACAAATTAAGAAAAAAAGAGTACAGGAATGAGTATGAGGATGCAATTAAAAGAAAATAAGGAGGCTGACTTGGACATGGTGAATGTTCATAGGGCTCCCATGATGAGATAAAAAAATACCCCAACTACAATGAGGTTAAGTATAATTATAATAATATAATCTCATTTGGACACAAAACTGAATTCATGCAAAATAAAAAGCCCTCTGGATGATATTTTTGCATCACAAAACCCACATGCTGGAATCACTACTCTATATTTGTTCTTTCCTCTATTTCATCTCCATGGTCTTGTATTGAGCAAACACAAATGTGGTCTCCTTGGAAATGTCCTCTGCAGAACTTCACAGCTGGGAAACACGTCCTGGCTGGTGCTACCTAACCCAGAAGTCTCTGATACAATGGGAGGGTAGTTTGGTGGTCCACACCTTCTTAACAAATATTTAGGGCCCAAATTTTTCTTAGACACACACCCAAAAAACCCCATCTGAGGCTATGGAGTTGGGAGGAACAGCAAGTAGTGGTAGAATTTTACAATGCATGTATTAATAGCAATGGCAGAGAATAAACCTCAATGAATCATTTGCAAAGACTTTGGACTGGGGATGACAAAACTGCCATTCAAGGAACAACGATAGATTTCACGTATTAATTGTTTTTTATCTATCAAACCTTGCAATTCAAGTGTCTTGTCCAGTTTACTCGCCAATTGTCTACAGGCAAGATGTAAAGCTGGAGTCTTGCTGAGCTTCTGGGGCTAATACCTCGGGTCTTTTCAATAGTTTTGGTGAGTCCTTCCTGATGCATGGGTATCTCTAGCCCTTGTTTAAGGTCTTATCCAATAGATGGACCTTTCAACAGAGCAGGGTCCCACCCAACTCTTCGTGTTTGTCTGGGCAATTCATTCACAGGGAAAATGTCCCAGCTACCCAAATTAGCAGCTCTTTCTGCAGCATTTCCTGAGAGGTGGCTCCTGCTGTTAGAGATGCTGTCCCGCCCAGCCAGCTCCTCATGTGAAACCTGCCAAGATCCCAGATTGTCGAATTCACACGCTGTCCCGGCGTTATCAGGAAATGCACCGTGTAACAACATACTTCACTGCCGCTTGCGGTGATTCAAAGAGGGATTTATCACCCTTTCTATGCTTCTAAGATAGTTACTGACTAAGAACTTGTTCAGGCAAAAGTCAGGAGTGAGATGGCCTTCCTTCCTATTCTACATCTTGCTAGGATGCTTACAAGAAGTTTGGGAAAGCAGGCAAGCACACATCTGACCGACAGAGGCAAAAGGCTGCCAAGTTATTATTACGGCATTTTGTTATTATTTAATAGGAAGCATCCTAGACAGCTTAATAGATACAGGTCCCCAGTGGTTATGTGGACAATATTTCTCAGATCCTATGACTCAACGCTTTATTGACGAAGCAACGTTATCTAAAATAGGATTTCATAACCACAACAAACAGCAGTAGCAGCAAGCGGGAGCTGCTGCTTTCTGCACTTGTTCAGGCTTTGATGCGTGCAGGAGAGCGTAGAGCGTATGTCGCAACAGAGGCTGAACAAACAAATGCCGCATTTTATGCCGTGCCCATCCATGACGAAAATTTCCATTCCTGTTGCTTTGGGCGGAGAAGTCGAAGTTGCCGGGGGACGGGCGAACAACAAATCTGAAGGAATACTTCAGCCGTGCTGGTGTGTTTTCTGAAACTCCTCATGGTGGCCATATGAGGAATGGAAACTGGTTTCACACCAGCATTTGCTGACAGTAAAATATAATGAAAAACATTTATGTGCAACAATGTAAACCACATACTAATTGGCATTTTATGTAACCACACCGTAGTTCATAAGATTTCAATTTAGCATAGCTAATGGCTGCATCGATTTTTGCTTTGAGAGCTGAGCATTGCTATGGCTTCATGCTGGAAAGGAATGCCAGAGAGCTGTGAATGGGGAGCAGAAATTGCATCCAGTGGCATATACCCCAGCCTTGCCAACTCTTCATGGAAAACTAAAAATCACTCGTGGGAAACCGTGTCATTCTGGCCACGCCACAAAGCTTTCAACGGCATCCCTAAAAAGGAAAAAAGAGAAGGAAAGAAAATAATGAGATTCAAGCCTAACAATATATTGAAGGCATATGGCATCCTGAACATCTTTTAAAGAGGATCAAAGAGTTGTTTAAAGTCCTCTCCCAGCGGATACCCTTTTAAAGGACAAGAGGCTCCTCAAAACTCTGGGCTGCTTGGGCTTTATACACCAAGGTGATGGAGAAAGGGACTCAACTAGCAGCACTGCAGAAGGCAGTATTTTGACGTGGGATGCCAAGGCAAATCCATGATCCTCTCAAGAGTGCTATAGGCAATGTGGGGTGGGATTTTTACTACTGACCAACCTTAGCCTAAGCGTGTTCTCATTGAAGTAAAAAACAGTGTGAATATGGCCTTCAGTGGACCCTTCCGTTCCATGCAATTTGTCTCTCTTAAAATGGCATCTAAAAAAAAAGCCATAAACTGCCTGAAGCTGGGATTTTGAAGCAGTGGGTTTAAAAAAAAAAAAAAATCTCAATATGCTCAACTTCTACACTAGGTACAAAAATTACATATAAACTGGTATAAGTGATTGGAAAGTAGTATAAACCTGCAACAGGGCAGAAGTCCAGCGCACGTAGACTGGTTTCAAAATGACGGAAGCTGGATGGATGCAGTATCAGATTGAATCAGTTTAGGTTAGACTGGTCTATCGAACTTCTGTTCCAGATCCCCTCCTGACCCGGGTTATGTCGCAGTCCTCCAGCACCCCAGGATGCTTTGCAGCCCCACACTAAGCACCCCATCACAGGATGGGCAGGTGGGCTAACCTTCTCCAGTGCTCCTCTGCTCTGGCTGAGCCAGGCCAGCCCCGTCCCCAGGCTGTCACAGAGCTAAGGCAGCAAACCTCTGTTCCCCAGCTGATGTCCTGCCTGTACCTCTCAGCCTGGTTGGGCAGCAGAGGGAAGGTGAGGGAATGAAGCCCCCCTACACCAGCCCTGGGCCCCCCACAAATCGGGATCTGCTCAGCTCAAGGAGGCTGGGACCTGAGAAACCCCCAGAGTCACAAGCTGTAAAGTCCATTGTCCCAACAGCCTCAGTAACAGGTAACAACACAATCTAAGAGACTTCTTATTTCAGGATCTCATGATGGGACAATAGGTTATCAGTTAAGAACAAACTCTCCACCGTTGGGGCTTGCTATACCTTTGAATCTCATTGCAATCTGGTCTGTCAACTTAGCTAAGTGTCAAAAGGACCTTAAGAGAGGGAAGGAGTAAAAATAGTAAGTACATGACAGATGCACTGTGTGATGTTAGCTTTGCAGAAAGAATGACTTGGACAGACAGCAAACTCTCCTGAACCCGGGGCATTGCATGACAGAGTTGTGTCCCAGGAGCTGAACGCTGGTGCTGAGCTGAGAAGCCTGAAAGGAGGAGTTTCCTGCACGCCGTTTGTAAACACCTCTGCTCCAGGACTCGTGCACGTGAGCAAACAAAACAAGGCAAGTTCTGGCTGCAATAACATCCAAGCAGCACATTGCTGGCTTCCTCGTCCCGATGGAGAAAATGTGTAAGACTCCAGACACTGGCCTTCAGCTAGCAGGAAAGGCAACAATATCTTTCACTTTCTCTCTATAGCCATTAGTAACGGATGTCGTATGATACAAGCTACTCTGTTTAACTTTGTAAAGCAGGTCTTTTGTTCCGAGGGATTCGACTTCAACACGATATTTTCCAATGAACAAATACATTCTTCAATAGTGTCTCCATTTGTAGTGCTTTTCATCAAGCACTAACAGGAACATCCATTCATTCTCCCATCACGTGGGGCTAATGGCACTTACCCATGTCACAGGCAAGGAAATAGAAGAAGAAAGAATTGAAGCGTGTGCTCAAGGTTACAGAATGAGTCAGTGGCGGAGGCAAGAATAGACTCTGACAGCTCGTCTCAGGCTTTATCCCCTAGACTATACTCCACTCCAGCTAAAATTGCTGCAACCCCACTCCTTTCTACTATGCATGAAGCAGGTGTGGCGTGATCACTGAGTCTTGATCCCCCACACCCACTAGATAGGCTATACTAGGGAAATTGTGATAAAGGTTGGGTAGTCCCAGGGGAAGCCAAATTACAACCCACGCTATGGCTGCATGCGTCTCTGCCTCCCTCGCACACAACAGTTATGAGCAGCAATGGCAAAACCTCCGTGAATTTTCTCCCTGCTGCCAGCTACCTGCTGCTCTCAGCTGCCTTTTAGCCTATATTGCTCCTCTCACTCAAGCCCAGCCCAGGATATTCAGGCATAAAAGTACAACCAACTCAAACATTAAAAAAAAAATCCAAGTTAGCAGCATGGAAGGAGCACGTACCAAAGCAAATTGCACACGCTTTA
This sequence comes from Alligator sinensis, assembly GCF_000455745.1. Taxonomy (NCBI): domain Eukaryota; kingdom Metazoa; phylum Chordata; order Crocodylia; family Alligatoridae; genus Alligator; species Alligator sinensis. The sequence continues at coordinate 547,290 of NW_005841879.1, forward strand.
GCTGTGCTCCACTCCTAGGCCAGAGAAAAAAGTAGGTCTAAGGCAATCGGGGTCAAAAACATTTGCACTATAGCTGTTAAGGGTGGGATTTTGCCATGTTTTCCCTCCATGGTTGTTTTCTAGTTTGTAGGTTAAACAGGAAGTTTGCAACAGGATGGACTGGAAGCCTCCGTTCATGCTAATCACTTTAACACTTCGCTTACCTTTTCTCCCACAATAAACTTAATGTTTCCTCTCTGGAAGCTGCCTTTAGCTGCAGATTTCCGGTAACAAGTAAAAATACTCCATGATTTAACTCTTTGTTGGGTCTGTGCCTCAGTCTTGTTGCAGAAAGCCCTTCCATATCATTGCATTTGGGCAGGGGTTACAAAGGACTGCTCCGGGGGGAGTGACTGGGCCCTTTTAAGGGGGTAACAGGTCTGGGCTCAGAAGAGGTGTCTGCTGCTGGGGTGGATCTGGGAGGTGCAGCCTGAAGAAGTCCATTTTTGTGAGCGGCTGGAGAGCCTAGTGGCTTATTGGTGACAGCTGGAGGTGATGGAAATTTAACAGGGAGAACCCAGGACAGTGAAAAAGAGGAGATGTGCTCTTTGTCTGAGAAGAAGAAAGCCTAATTGAAGGAGGGGGTGAATGGGAAAGTCGGAGAGGAACTTGGGCATAGGCAAACGAAAAGAAAAGGGCAGGAGGCAGGATTTGTTTCAGTGTCGGACCCTTCAGGTGGAGCGGAGGAGGAGGAGGGACAGCGAATGAACACGGCAAAACCCTCGAGGGTGTGAAAGAGGTGGGGGGTTGCCTTCAGCTTGAAGTCATTTGGGAAGGGAGTGGGAGAGATGGAAGAGCCCAGAAGTGGCAAGAGATGCATTTGGTTCGGATGCACGCATTACTAACCCTAGAGAAGGACTCTTTGGGGTGAAGGGCTTTGAGGCCTGGCAGGTAGGGGGCTCAAGGGAGCCGGTCAGAGGGCTAGGAGCCTCACTACGTGGCACTAGGGGCAATAACCGTGCCATTAGGAAGTCCCAGCCTAAGAAAAACTGTGAACGAGGGCTGGGATATCATCTGGCATTACCAGATGGTATCAGCCCTCATCCATCTCCTCTGACAGGCAGGAGCAGAGTTGTTTTGACCACGCTCTGAACAGACACGGGGCTGGTGGGATTCAGCCCAAGCCAATGTGCAAGTTCAGGAGGTTGAGGGAGCACTTTGTTCTCATGTAAACACGCTGGGAACAAACCTTTTTTCACAGCGCTCGGACATTAATAACAGCAGCTGACTTCACCTCCGACAATGACATATTGGGAGACGGCCACGAGCAGTTGCAAGGCAGGGGAAAGCCGCTCACGCCCAGCGCGGATCGTACAGCCTCCAAGGGCTCTTACGGGGCTTTTGAGGCATGCACAACTGCCCAGGCTTTGAAACCATTCACTGCCCAAGTTGGCAGGTGCACCTCTATCTTTGCTTTGCAGGTGGAAGGAAAGGAAAAGAGAGATCATTAAAAAAATGCCCAAATGTAAAAACTCTACAATAGAAAATGGTTTTCAAAGTAAGGGCAGGCAAGACAATCTCTATGAGGATTCAACAGTGCCCCTCCAAGAGAAGTAGGATTGAGGATCAGGTGTGTCAAAGCCACACTAAAACCCTTCTCTGTTGTCTCTCATCTGAAAGAGCCCAGAGAGTGGCACTTGAGTTGGTCTTTTGATTTCTCCCTGAGACATCCCCAGGCTTGAAGGATGACTTTTCATTGTCCGTTAGAGACAGCTGCTTCCCCTCCGCACGCGGGGAGAAAGCGTCGGACTGGCCGTTGTCGAGGGCTCAGAAACCTCTTCTCCTCCTGTAGCGCAGCTCGTGGGTGCAGGGGGAGCAGGGGAAGAGGTGGGGCTCGCAACAATGGCTCAAAAACAACTCTGGAAAGAGCAAGTCGGTGGCTGAGCCAGCGAGGATGTTGTTTATATGCGAGATCCTGTTTTCTTCCTTCAGCAAAGTGCTTCTCCTACCAGGTGCTTCTCCCACACTCGCCCGCACCACGCAGAGAGTGTGAGGCAGCTTCCTGCTGCCCCTGTGTGAAAGCCGAGCCACGAGATAGCAGACGGGAATGGAGCATGCCTGTCAAAGGTTATCTCCCACCTGGGTCACGATTTCCATTCATAATAAGAGTCACGGGTGTCTGGTCAGGGCGATAGGTTGTGTGACCCCGGTCACATCGGCAGGGATGTACTGCCGTGGCCAACGTGCTGCTCTTCGGAGAGTAAACGTGGATTGTGCAGGGAGCCCTTGACAACACCTCTCTTGGGTTGCCTAAACTTTCAGAGTTATAAATAAGCCCTCTGTGCCTCTTGCGGAGGAGGAGTTCAGAGTTCGAGACTGAGGTTAGGCATTTTGCACGTGACCGCCTCTTCTCGTCTGATCTACAGAGGTTTCTCCTCATTCAGGGTTTGATGCCTCATTAAACACCATAAAATCCCCTTCTGCGTGGGCCAGCCCAAGCCGCTCCTCTGCATGGAGCCTGTGCTGCCTGCTTTTCCACCAAAGGTCAGCTAAGCCCCGCGGGGCCTGCTGCAAATGGCCGAGGAGGAAGGGACCACACGCACCGGAGAGGAGACGGGCCCTGAATCAGTGGTGCCGTGGCTATCCTTTCTTTCCATCCTGTGCACCCTTAGCTGGCACGGGCAACCTCATGCAAAGCAAGGCAGTTCTTTCTTCCTTATGCTGGGCGTGCGTTGCCTGTCCCACCATGCACAACCCAGGTTGTTGCTTAACTAAAGCTTAAGAGTTCCCTGTGCCTTTCTTAGTAGCATTTTTTAATTCTCCAGTGCATCCCCAATGCCGGAGAGTTGTCCCCCCTCCATAGGCATCAGTCGTCGTCTTTTATCTGGCTAACTTGGAGCAACAATTATAAGTCCACTTTAAGGTTCGTTAACCAGGGTAACACTCTTGAGGAAAGGCAATGTATCTTTGCAGTGTGACCATCAAATTTGTATAGAGGGCAGAGTGTTATTATGCGGTCTATAGTTGGATCAGGATTGCCAGGGTCACATTTTGCAGAGCTCCTACCACACCACTGGTGCATCGAGTGACCACAGCAGCTGTGCCCGGTTCAGATCCAATTTTGGGCCTTCCCTGTTTTTCGCAGCAGGCCAAAAGCAGGAGGCTTTATTGTTCGGTCCGAAATTAGATGTTTTTTCTAAATGGTGGTTTCATCCCATGCTGTCCTCCATCAGTCAGGAAAGTACGGTCATGACTGGGTGACTTGATTGGACAATGCTAAATTGTTAAATTAGCAATTGGATTTTACCAGGCAGATCATCTCTTTCTAAGGAGTTTTTTATTTTTTTGGTCCAAGATTGCAAAGAAAATTCAATCTTCTTATCAAGAACTCTGCTATTTCCCCCAAAGAGAAGACTGGCTCTTCAGGCTGAGTGTAGTTACATTTCTTCTATAGCTGCTTTTTGTGCTCTCTGACTAAAAATATCTATCACGTGCTTCACTTACACCCGGCGAGTCATTGACTCCCAATTTCTATACTAGTTCCATAGTTGTCCTCAACTGCTGGTGTTAACCACGAACTGTTACACATACTGCCTGTATCAGCACCAGCAACCTGGCTGCCCTCTATATGATTGTCTCTCCTAATTGATTGCTCACAGATACAGAAAAGAGGCTCTTTGGAAAGAAGGAGGAATTGGAAGAAACTCAAAGTGTTTCAGCTGTTCCCTCCATCGTTCCCTGCAGAGTGTGACCGTACTTTCTTTTTACTCCAGATACCTTGTGGTGTTGTGCGCTCAATGCCTAGAGTAGGTTAGCTGATTTTATGGCTGGTTCTTGCTGGCTGTATCCAAAAACAAAGCCTGGACTCTGCGTGGCAAGTGTGGACCTAAAGGGGATCCGTGTATCAAGAGGTACTGGGATGGGGCAAAGAGAAAGGCAAAGCCAGTTAGGACTGGAGGTGCAGAAGGAGATGAGAAGAATTTAGGTTGCACATGCCGGATGACTGGGATAAGACAGCGGTTGCATGGAGCGGCAGGCCCTCGTTGAGTCTGTGCTGCAGACATCCAATTATGTCTCCGTTCCAGTCACTTCCCCCTTGTGAGGTGAGTGGTGGTCAGCCTGCACGCACACAGCATCGCCCTCCTTGAAGGATGCAGCACTTTCCCACGTGCCTTCAACCTCTCCCAGCTTAAAGAGAGAGAAACCTTTGAGATAAAAAAGTGCCCTTTTTGGCAGCCTCTTCCAAAGAGGAATAGACGTGAAGTGCAACATGAGCCAAACGGAGCCATCTGCCAACGTGAGACCGGTGAACAAGGACAGGAGCCTCATTTAAACAAATAAATAAATAACCCAACATCCTCTGGGTCTGGGTTTATGATAATAAAAACAGAGTGCATGACTTGGGGGCGGAAAATCCACCGTGTATTTTCACATCTTTCATTTCCTCTTAGGCTGTCGCAAGAATTTCCTCCGAGTCCATCACTTCCTTCTGATATTTTAAAATCCAAGGATCTCAACATTGGGTCTAGGGTCCTCTTAGAGAGGGCTTAAGGGAAGGCTTTACCTCCTTGAGGTCATTGCAATTGGGGTCTTTTTAATTGTTCTGTGACAAATAAGGGAAAAGGGAACACAATGTAGAGCAAAGGAGCTTCCAATACCCATCCTTCCCCTTCGCCCACCCCACAACTTTGGGGACGTGTTAAACCTAGCCTTAGGAGATACTTGCATCTCCCAGAGATAAAGATGAATCATACTCCTGCACCATAATTCCCTGCCAGCATCCTGGGTGAGAAGCAGCACCCCAAGTTTGACAGTAAAATTCAGAGCACGTGAATCTGAGTCATCCAAGCTACTTACACAAGACCTTCTCCAGGGCCCAGAGAAGGCAATCAGACTCTTTCCATGGTTTTGGAGCCGGTCCATAGGGCCTGCTAAAGAGATTCAGATAGAATAAGAATCAGTCTGGGCTTTCACCTAAACCTGAAGCCAAACCCATTAAAGCAAAATATTTAAAAACAAGTGGTCTATCGTTTCCTTGTGGTTTTAGCTGAAACCATAAGTACTGAAATGCACGTTTATCTTATTACTGCAGAGTTCCCAATCTAACCAGAGCCTGAAAAATCACACAAGAGTGCTGATTTTTGCACAACTTCCAGTCAAATTCCCAGCGCAGAGCAGTTCTGATAGCAGGGGCAAGATGAAGTCCTTTGCTGGAAGACGAAGCTCCTTCTAGATGTTGTAACTAAGCCTAATGAAAACCCATGTGAGACAAATAACAAACTCATCTTGCAGCTAGGGAAACTGAGGCATGGCAAAGGCCAGCAATTTGGCGAAGTCAAGAATAGAACTCATAAAACCTGGCTAACGTTTCCAGATGTGGGCATCTGTATCTACATACTCAGCTGCTCTCTGGACTTCCCAGGCATTCCCTGTAACCACAAGCACCTGACCTCTGAGAAGTCTTATCTGACTCAAACGTCTCCACATTTTTGATTATCCCTTGGGACTATTTTTAACATTTTCCACGAGATTCTCAGCCTTTACTATGTCCCAGAAATATATCTCGTGGTGTCTTGTTATGAATGAGGCTGAAAAGCTGGCCTCTAAATAGACAATGACATGACACCAAGCCTAACAGAAACCCAACAGTAACACTGTAGGGAGAAAAACAATAATAATAAAGTCACCTTGAGAGAGAACACTTCCAGTTTTTTAGCTCTCAGAGGTGTCAAAGGAAGCAATCTGACGTCCAACGGCCGGAAAAAAAACAGCTTCTTGGCTGAAGTTACTCATGTACACGAGGTCACTTAGAAAGCTATCAGTGACTTAAAAATAAATGCAATATAAAGGCCGCCTTTACATGATATCCTGCATCCGAAAGCTGCATAACAGGAGTATAACAGGAAGAAACTTGAATGACCTCCACTCCTATCCCCCCAGCCCCTCCTTTTTTTTTTTTGTAGTCCTGGTAGTAGATCACAGTAATCTTATGCATTCAAGCAATTCCCTGCACTTAATTAAAAATAGACAAAGCTGTCACCAACAGGTCAACTCACATGATGCAGGGAGCTCTGAGTCTTCCAGCTTTTTATCACCTGCAGCTGGCTTGCAGTGGTGCAATTGTGCTGAGGCTTAATGTGTCTTTTTAAGGTATCTGAAGACCCTACAGAATGGCAGTGTATCGTCAGTATTATTACGCTTGCTGTTGTGAACAAAATGTGTACACGTTTACATTTGCCAAGCAGTGTTCAGCAGATGATTAAAAACCCTGTAGTTTTTTCATAGGTTCCTGTCCTGGTCAAATTCCCCACCTTTTCATCAGGATTTGTCACCCTCATTCTTCTTGGTCATCGCTCTTTGTGTTGGATAGGCCAGAGGTCCTCAGTTGTGGTGTGGAAACCATTGATGTTTTGGGGTGTACGTGGTTGACGATCTGTGGAGTGTTGACCGGTCTTCAGGGTTCATCTGGCTGCTAAAGCACATTATAAAGCAGCTAAAAATGATATTAGTGACTTTCCTGTTATTACTTTGTCACATGAACAGTTGTTGCAGTTGTCTTGGGGATGTTGGGGAAATGCATAGGGCAGGAAATGTTGTTGGCGTGACCACAAATGGGCAAGTAAGTCACCACATGACATCCCAGGAGATGTGATCCATGCTTGGAAAACACAAGAGTGCATCCCTAACTCAGAGCAGATTCTCTCTGAACAGAAACTTGATGCAGGAATGGGCAACTGAGGCCTATATTGAGCAGGTCAGACTAGACAAGTCAGAATGATCTTAATAGAGTGTAATCAGCTTGTTTCTCTACTTACGGTCACTTGGCTGGGTATAATCTCCACCCATATACACTGGCTTTACAACATTGTAATGCTTTTCCTTTCTATGTGGATGACACTTCCAGTGGCGCTTAGAGGCCTCAGTCAAGATTTCAGTTCATTAAACCAAGCACCACAAACATACACAGAATAAAAAGTTTTCGAACCAATTTTCATCTTGGTTTTTATCCAGTTTTAAAAAAGAAATCCAAGGCCACAGGTTGTAATTTCTATCACTTCATCCATGCAGTCAACCCACTATTTTTTAAAGTAGTGGTCATCTGTATTAAATTCCCAAAATATTTGTAATGTTATTATAAGCCGTGCTGTTTAGGGAGGAAATGCTATGTTCAGAGTGTCCTCCTGTCCGCAGGAATTACTCTGATTTATCTTGGGGAGAAGCAGGCTGCAATAACTTTGACATTTCTTACAATGAAGAGATGGAAAAATGTTAAATTTGTGCCGAAAGTTCTCTGGATTTCCTTGAATTGGTCTTGATGGACACCGTCCTTCCAGCAGATTTACCTTCTTCGGAAAATTCTGTTTTCAGGCTGTAACTGCGCTGCTTTGGCTAACTGAGTCTATTAGGATCTGTGAATGGAGTGATTGATAGTGGCAGAAAAAGGGAGTAATAATAAACCTTGGAAAGGTCATGTTAATACACCATATGTTTCTACATTTTTTCTGCTACTATTGATATGTCCAGAGTTCTTAATCCGTTGAGAAAGTGACTTGCGACATAGTTGGAGAGCGCAGAATCAGGGGCTGGTTTGTTTGCTTTTTCCCTGCCAGGAATCAAACTTTGAGTGAATTACCAGTACAGTCAAGACAGCAACAGAAGCAAGGGCCCTTCATTCAACACGAACATTTGAAAGGTTGTGCACGCCGTTTAGCCTATAGAAAGCGCGTAGGAAGTGATTACTGCCAACACACGTTAGTCAAACTTTCCATGGGCCAAACCACCGTCCTGTGCTAAATTAAAGGCAAAGGTACAAATCCTGCAAAGTCAACAGTCTAGCAAGGAAGTAACCAAAGGCAGACCTTGACCCACAGTTGCCTATGGACGTGGTGGCCCAATATGTCTCCAGGCAATGTCAGTAGTGAGTGGGTGAAAGCCATAACCGTGGGAAACCTGGCCACCAGTGTGAAAGGCAGCCCCATTGCACAGCTTTTCAAGACAAATATTGTAACAGGATCGACTTATCTCCATCTTGGTGTCTCAGGAAAAGCCAAGTTTTGATGAGCAGTGAACTGTCACCTTCGCACCTGCGCTAAGACTGAAGTATATTGCACTGGATTGGCAGAAAGGGGGAGGAATATAGTTTGGTGACCTGACCTGGGATTTGCTGCTGCAAACTTCCTATAGGACCGTGGCCAAGTCAATTTATTCCCTATGCCTCAGTTTCCACCTGTAAAGGAGGGAAAATAGAGGCCTACTTTCTAGAGACATTGCAACGATAATTATACTAAAACCTGCATGGTGCTGTGAGGTTATGCGGGGGTCATATAATTTCCTAAGACACGCAAGGAATTTCTCACTGTAGGGCTATCAGACTGCCTGTCTTCGGTAAACTATTATAAAATGAAGAAGCTTTTAATTTCTTGTTTTTTAAAAGAAAAAACTGTGCCTGTAGGAAAAATAAAAGCTTCCCAGACAAAAAACTCATACCATTAAGTACTGCTCACAGGAGAGTGGGAACGGGAGAAGCCTTGTGCACTTCTGCACTGTTTGATATCATTACTCTTGCTACGTGGTAATGGTGGGAAGTTGGCATGGAGACATCACTTGGTTGAAGTGGAGGGCTTTAGGCATCATGGATTTATAGCTCTGAATTTTTCTTCAGCTTGATTCATTTATAAAGTCATGTCCTATACAGACTTCCCCTGCCCATCTTACACTTCAGCATGGCTAGCTTTTTCTTCCCTAACATTTGGCAAAGCCATTTTTAAAAATCACCGCAGTTAATTGGTTTATAAATTTGTCCTGGAAAACTTGAGACCATGGGAAAGAACTGACATCCAGGCAGGGAGCGAGGAAGAGGGCTTGCATCTCCTGTGTTTGAAAGAATCAAAAGCGGGGATGATGTAAAGCGTTACTCCTTCACAATCAGGCTTACAGTCGGCATTTCATGTCGGCAGGAAGGAAGGAGGATGCTGAGAACTTTCTCAGCTTTAGGGAAGTCAGACTTTATTTCCAGGTCCCAGGTCAAGAGGTCATAGAAAAAAATAAAGAACAACTGAGAGAAACTCAAAATAGCTTTCTTTTCCTGGGGTGTTTCAACATAAATGGAGAAGCCAGACAACAGGGCAAGAATATGCCTGGAGTCACATCTGCATCATGCTGAACAGGTGTCCACGACCACTGGCCATTGACAGTGGAGAGGGCGAGTTCGGGAAGCAGGTGCCCCAAAGAATGGGAGTGGAAGAGAAAGAGAAGCACAAACAAAACTGAGTCTCTATCCAACCTTTTGCACATCAAATTGCCTGTGAGTTCACTGTCCATGGGAGGTTCAAAAATTCCCTCTCCAGGTGCCAGAAAACCTTGATGGGCCTTGACTTGTTTTATTTTGTTTTAACAGCTCCACAATAGTCGACGGTACATGTGCTGGGGCCTGGGATGAACCTGTAGGGGGACCATGGGAGGAAGGAATGGGAAAGGAGAAGGGGAAAGGGAAATAAGAATGGATAAAAAGAAGAAGCAAGGAAGGGTCACTCTATAATCTCTCTTAGCATAACCACAGGAGTCAAAAGTAGCTATACTAATCTTAGGTTGTTGGCATAGGTATCCAGGTTGTAGCCGTGTTGGTCTAGAGGCAAAAGGAATCAGAACTCATGATAGAGGTGATATCTTTTATTAGGCCAACTCGATTTTTGAAAAAAAAAAATCTTTCAGTTTTATGGATAATTGCAGGGATAATGCTTACACCTGCAAGGTGTTTGTGCCTGAAAGCTTGCAATTAGAGTACACAGCTGGAAAGCAAACACTAAAGAAGTACACGACCCAACCTTGTTGGAGCATCCTTGACTAAGGATACTTCAAGGGGAGATGGGTCTGTGATTGCATGAGTGACAGTGTGATTAAAACTGTAAGTGGCTTTTGATTGCAATGGAAGGGAAGGACAACCCCCACCAAGAAACTTTGACCAAATTGGGCTGAGAGTGCAATACTAATCCCCTCTTCTTATCAACAATGCCAGGGAATCATCAGCATCCCCACAGGACACACCAGATCTAGTGTTTTCAGCTGTTTCCTAAAAGGCACATATACAGTGTGTGCTCAGGCCCTTTGCCTTTCATCCAGTAGGACACCAAATTGTGGCAGCAAGTATATCGTGCTAAAGCCATTTTGTGCTGAAGGTTTAGCTGGATACAAAGAATGTGTTAAAATCATATCAATGTAGATCGCATCATGAACACTGCGCCCTCTGGGAAACACTTGTTTAGTCGGAGAGGAAGTCCCTCCGGGAATTAGTCTACATTCCCATGATGTACGTCCTCAGGAGGCATAAGATTTAGCTGGGTTTTGTCTAGAGAAATGTCACCCCAACTCTCCCACCCCTTCGTTCTCAAAGCACTTGACAGCTGCAAGGTGAATTGAGCCGGTTGCTCTACCCCGAAGGAGATCGAGAGGCTCTCTGAAACTACTAAAATCAGCTGCTCTCTTAGTTTCTGGGCTCAGAAGCAGATCCTTTGCCAAACAAAATATACAGACGCCAGTTTTAAGTGACTCCATGGAAAATGAGTTGGGGGGGAACTAGGGTTGGGGCAGGGAGGCGAGGTGCATATAGCATTTTTGATCCCCTTGCTACTGCCGATTTTGATGAGGAAGTGTAACCATAACGGCAAAGGAAGAGGAGGCCAGGTTTCCCAAGGGGATGCATGCTATACCGCCTAATGGAAGTGTTGCCATCCATAGCAGAAGAGTTCACTTCACCTGCAGAGCATGGCAACTTTTATGTGGTTTTGAGTCTGAACGAGGCAGCGCGCTCACAGGAGAGCCTCTTGTTTCTATTACTCCGTTCACCGACTACAAGACTCAGCTGAGACCAAAGATCTGCCGCAGGTTGTGACTTGGGCTAAGCTACTCCTCTCAATTGTCATTGCAAGAGCAGGCGTCCATCCGTAAAGGGTTGCTGTATACTTAACACCTATGGGGCCATCGCACTGATTCTCCTGAAGGATCAAAGTTCTTTGCAAACTGGTTCGGGTGCCTTTGGGGTGAAGGAAGTTAGTACAAATCCCCCATTCTTTCCTAAAAGCCCTTGGGGAAGACCAAATCTCAGGTTTTCAACAATCCTGAAAGATACTTGGACATTCAAAACAGCTCTGTCCTTTGCTTCAGCACTGAAGGGTGAGTGAGGGCATGTCTTTACCACCTTGCTGCCATGTCAATGATAAACCATACAAAATAGGGGTCATGGTTTTGGTATAGTATGCATAGGTCATTACTTGAGGACTTCCTTATTTCCCTAGTAATAATTCCTATTCTCTGTGTCAGACTCAGATGTCCTTTCACTCGCGAAGGGTTAGATGAAGAAGCCACGTTGCTACGTTTATGAGGATGTCAGTCCTGATAGTCCAGGTACACAAACCCCTGCACATACTACTGCAAAGCAAACCAGTCCATATACATCCATGTTGAACCTGTGTGAGAGGGGAAAGCAAAGTCAGAAAAGCCCACCGTCTTGATATGGATACCTTCTTTAATACATATGTTGCTTCCAGGTCTTTTCAAAAAGAACAGAGTTCAAAAGGGACACTACTCATTGCTGATAGGAGGCCTAATTTTAGATTTACCAGCTGTGATTGGTATGAGAGAAATTTTGAGAGAGCTAATTTTAGACCAAGCATAATTTTAAGACACATTTAATCACATTTATTTGGGGTGTGGATAATGCAAAATATTTTCCATACGCATTCATTCAAAACTTTGTATGAATTTGCTATGGACGTGCTCATGTTTCTCTCACACTCTTGTTAAGAGGATGCTAAACCCAGCCAGTATTTTAAACATTAATTTTAATTTCACACCAATAAATAACAGTATTCCTGACAGAGGTGTTCAGACATTCACCCAATCGTGGACCAGCAAGAAATATCAGGGGCTTTATATGTGACCACAAGGAAATGATAAATAGTCGCAATCCAGCCAGATAGTTAAAAGTAAAAATAAAAAATTATTTGCCAAAGTCCAGAAAATTCGAAGACATTGATTTGATTATGGATAGTCAGCAAGCAGAAATGGGCTTTCAGGGCAGAATTTATTTCGGGTGGAAATTAGCATAACACCATAGGAGTCAAAAGTAGCCATGCTAATCTACAGCAGCTGAGAATTTGGCTTTAAGTTCATTGTGAGTCGTTTGGTTGGTTCTGCTTTACAAGGTTTGCCGTCTCACTCCACAACTGGGAGTGACAAACGCATGCTTGGAGATACAGGTGTACGGCCACGTGTTGATGCTGCGATCTTCTTTTCTAAACAAGTCATAAAAAATAGCGTAGACAGCATCCGGGCAAAACCGGTACTTTCTTTCAACCAAAACATTCATCTTCACCCTCGCCTGGAAACGAAATGAGACACCTGACTTTCCATCTCGTTGGCTGAAGAATACAATTTACACTTTTCTGAAAGCAAAGGTAGGACTCTGAGATCCCGTACCAAATTCAGTTAGGGATAGAGTAAAAGCTTGCAGGACTGGTTCCTAACTTTAAAACATGAATCTTGCTAAGGTTTGAAGAGTAATCCCCAAGCTTTCACACAGCTTTTTCAGACGGACAGGGATGGCTCCCTTGATGGAGCTGCTGTCAGGAACCACAGACGTCTGGACTCTACCTCCTAGCAGCCAGTAACATGCACAATGGAGCCAGCATGCGCACACATCGGCCAGGAGCATCTATTAATTAAGCAAGCATGGGGTAGCAGCTGGAAGGCACCGCGGCTCCCTATAGTTTACCTGGTGGCTGTCCGTTGTCACTTGGTGCAATAGGAGTCAGGGATCTGGCATTGCCTGTTGCATCCTTTTAAAACCGCGCCAAACCAGTCCCCCAGAGCAGGCAATCTGAGCCCATGATTTCAGGCTATTATTCCTCCCGCACTTCTCCTTTTCCATGTTTTAAGCTTTAATCCTTCCGTCAGGGACACTGCGCTGCAAAAGCTCACGCTATTTTTTAGCTGCGTAGCACCATTGTTTTTATATCCTTCTCGCAGATAATGCTGAAATGGAGAATCAGTCTTGGTTACCAACCTTTCCAGGCAGTGTTTTAAGTTATGTCATTTTTAATAAGTCATGGCGAAGGAGCTGACTAGATCGGTTTTGTTTTGCTGGCCTGAACTCTGTGGAGTCGCCACCTACGAGGGCTTGCATGTTTGCTTAGAGCTGATTGCCTGTGTTTTCTTAAAGAATTCCTTCATGCCAGCTTGAATTATTCTGGACAATGGAAAATCTACTCAGCATATTCCATTGTATCCCACTCCAGTTGCCTGGCATGCGCTTGGGAGAGACAGGGTTTCAGTCTGCACCTACAGCATACGTACATAAACACCACAGCCCATGGAAACTATGCCTTGCTGCGTTCTAGGGAAAACTGTAGTAAATGCCTAAAAGTCCAAGCCAAAATTAGAGTCCCACTGTGCAAGGTACTGTACAAACAAAAAGTCAAATCCCTCCTAAAGCCCAGCTGGATCAGACACGCATCAGGAGCACTGTCCCGTGACCAAATAGGAAGAGATTGCTAATTCGATGCAGGAAGTCAGTGCCAGAGCTGGGAATAGGACTCGGGTCTGTTGAGTCACCGTGTCCTGCAGTGATAACTCCAAGGTTTCTCCTTCCTGTTTTGCTATTGGTAATGCTGTCTGGAAATCTCTAGGAAAAGCTGGAAGTTGAAAGCAACTGAAAGTCTGTTCTTCATTTTCCTCTACCTAGAATAAGTGGAGCTGTGTTGGAAACATTTCTGGAAGAGCACGTGCTTCTTTTGCATGGCTCACACGGACGTTTCCACCCTTCACCCTTGCACTCTTTGCCATGTGCTCCAGCACTTGCTTCCTCTTCCTTAGGCTACAATGCTGTTACAGCTGATGCATCATCTAACAGCATGGCTCTGGGTCTTCAAACTGGTATTTCCAGAGTGTACTTCTCAATGTTTTAAGGACCGGATCCCAAACCGAATGGAGATAATGGAAAGACTCCCATGGACTTCAGCAGTCTTTGGGTCTCACTGGGGACTTCTAGTCTTTGGGTCTCACTGGGGACTTCCAAACCTAACATAACATCAGCCAAGAAATCCCCATGTTCCTACTCGGATGTAAGAGAAGATCTTGGTCCAATAACCTGAACATCCAGTAGCATCCCAATTCCCAGCATCACAACTTTGACACCAGCTTTCTCTGCAGTTGGGGACAAGTGATGTAATACCGGAAGTCATGTGAGCATTAAAGCACCCTGAAGAAGATAAGGCCAAGGTTTTCAAGTGTGACTAGTACCTATAGACATCGACCTACTCACCAGCCACCCAGCAAAGCAACGACTCACAGCACTTCCCACATCGCCTGGTCTCGCAGACAAGCTGGTGTTTATTTGGAGCATTTTCACTTCCAAAGCCTTGATGGGAACAAGCCTTTAATTAACAAGATTGTAAATCTCAGAGCGAAAAGAAAATTTCCCAGAGGATCCAAGAAGTCAAATCTACTGATGCTTGAAGGGGTTTTACTCACGTGTACGGAAAATTGCATGTTTCCTTTTGGCATATGGGGAACTTGGAAAGAAACATCCCAAAATGTTGTCACAGATCTGTGCGCATGTTCCTACACAAGCTGAGATGCCATGGCATGGGGAGTGCATGATACAGAGACTACTCTCCCAAGCAAGGTTAGTTATTCTGGCACTGGGGCGATTAGCATCTCTGCTGTTTGACTGCACCTCATTGATTTCTGATTTTCTGCTTCATGTGCTCATGCCCCATCTCCCCCATACGGGATGGAGGGACACTGGGAACAAACTGGCTCAGGTGACTTAGGCACGTGCCAAATTGCAGTTGCAAAGGCATCGCAGTCACCAGTCTGCACTGTCGTTCCTCCTTGTATCCGGGCCGGTGAGCAAAGACAAGTGAGCATGGTTGCAACTCGTTAATAAGCACTAAATGCCATAGCCCTTTTGTGGGGGAGGTGGGGAAGTTGTCAGAGTTGCACTGAAGAGATCCCACTGCACTGTTAAAAAGAAAACAGGGAGAGGAGGAAATCAGCTTATCTCCTCGTGTTTCAGGAGGGGAGGGATGGGCTGTGAGTGATGAAGAGGTAACAATTTGGTGTAACTCTAGCCAGCCCCTTGTCAAGTACTGAGCACCCAATATACCACTTTTCCCAAGCATCGAAAGGCTCTTGTTACCTTATTACCTTACGGGATTTTAGTGGGATATTTATGTCCTCCAAGCAGGTCAGATTTTTCCACACCCCCACCCAGCACAAGTGTTTGACTCTGTGCCAATCTCCAGATATTTCCATACAGTTGGGTTTGGTTTTTTTCATTTGCTTGTAAAATGCTTTTTGAACAAGACTCTGAAAAAAGAAAAAAGGTCCCTTTTTCCTGGTTACCGTCTCGTCGATGCTGTGGAAATATGCTGCCCCCACGTGGCAACTCGGCCTCATGGCTTTGGGCACCGTCGGTTTTGCTCTCTTCTGTTAGCCTGTGTTTCAGCAGCGTGTTGCAAAGATTAGTGACCACGCTTACTGGAAACACCATGCTGAAGTCCTGTTCCTTACCTATTTCTGCCACTCCCCTCCTGCCATATATATTGGGAATGTATTTTATAACATCAAATTTATATTTCAACCAAGTTGTCAGTAGCTCCAAGCTTTAGGGACAGACCTTCCTTTCTTGAGCCACATGCATGAAAGAAAAAAGAAATACAACATCCATTTGTGAGAACATGCAGGATTGCTGCAAAGTCTTCACCTTTCACTTTGTACATTGGTTCTTGCTTGACTTTCTCCAGCTGCGCAGTGGGGGGAAGCAGCAACACCTTTAATTTGGTGGCTAAAAAAGTCACAAAATGTTGACAGAAGACAAGTTCATCCTACACAGTATTTGGGTTGAGGATTCAATTAGCATTGGACTACCCTTCACTACATTGCACAGAAAGTATCAAAGGTATAGAAAGGAGACAAAGAGTAGAATACAGGCGTTAAAAGTTGAAGGGTGGTGATTATCCACAAAGCTATATATAGGACTGAGGGACTGGATCCACATGGGCTATACACACTGCATCACGTGGATTTTCAAAGGCATCAAAAAAGGCAGCTAGAACATGCGAAAGCAACAGCAAAATATTGAAGCTGAATTGATCTAGATGGGCCCATGTGTCTAATCAGCCATGACATTTTACTTTTCCCTTCTAGAGTGGAATCCCAGCCTCGCTCGACTCATGGGGCTTGGCCATTGTCTTCAGTGGGGCAATAATTTCTCCTGTGGCGATGAGCATGTTTCAATGGATTATCAGACCTGTATATCATGCCCCATTTGAGTATCATTAGCGAGAGATTAGCATACTGCTAAGGACATCACAGGGCATGAACCCATTGCAAAACAGTTTATTGCCACTCTAGTCTCAATCCAACGTTTGGTTTTAAGGGACCTACAATGACACAACCAGACTGATGCAGGGGTCTGACTCCTTGCCATGCTCCTGTGAATGAAGTATAATGTGATTCATTTAGATTTTTAACAAGGCTGGATGCTTTTTTTAATGGGAAAAATTTCTGGATGTAGGCAAAAATGATACATTAATTAAATTTGAGCAGCAGCAGGCTGGAAACATATTGGCCCGCCCCAGTGGCTGCTGTAACACTGAGACCCGCGGTTGGGAGGCAATGCTCCTTTCAAGAGTTTTTCCAGTTCACAGGAGTCTCGTGATGGTCTTCCTGCAAAAGCTGATTCTCTCCCTTAGGATCTGTGCATTTTCCAGGTGTGCATTTTCCACGTGATGTCCCTGACTGGGGCAGAGGGACTATGTCAGCACTTCACGTAACTTAAAATGGAATTTCCTTTTATTTCAAACCCCACGAGGAAAAAAAACTTTCCTTTGGGACCAGGAGCTAAGTTTGTTGCTTGACTAGAAAGAGTCATCAGAGTCCAGTGAATGAATAATCTTGCAGCAAAATGGAGAGGAAACATTTTTGCTGTTCACAATGCAGGAATAGATCGGTAAGAAGTGGAATTGGACCTGAAGGCAGCTTGCTGTCGGAAAGAGAAAACGTGAAAGCAAGGTATTGTCCCATGGAGTACAATTCTCAGCTCCTTGCACAAAGATGGGAACAGGAGATTGGAAACAGTCCCCCAGCTAATACAGGAGGGAAACACAAACTTTTCATCCATCCCAGAGCTACGCAGCCAGCCTGCAGCTGTGGCGGCACCCACACAAGATGTGCTGGGTCCATCTGTGTCCTGAGTCTTCTGCAGATTTTTCCTAACTCTCAGGACCCCCTGATTCCTTATCCAGGAGCGTATATAGGGGGATAATGCTTTACTTGACAAAAAGAAGAGGGCAGTGATGATGCAGTGGAATTAGAGGTAAGAAGACAGGAAACCCTGGGAAAGATCGAGTGTAACAGGAGAAATTTCAAAGCAGAATGAGAAAAGGAACCTCTTTGAGCACCCCCCTCACTATATCATCACTATGTTGAGACCTATGGTGCATAATCCAGGGTTATATGGTCAAGCAAGAGACAGCTTGTGTTCCTTGAAGAGGCTAGCCAGGTTATCAATCACAAGACACAGGCAAACCTTTTTATCGCCCTTGCTAATAGCATCTTGGCAGATTAAGTCTAAAAGAGAGAAATTTAAAAATCCAAGTGATTTGTGATTTTTTTCAGTGTCATGGACCTCACAGCTCCAGTACAAAGTCAATTGAGTCCTTCTCAGTTTCATCCACAGTCGATTGCACTTTCAGGTTTTTAATGGAGATAACCGGGTTACCAAAAAAATAAATAAATGGAAACCTGTATATGTTTAGGATCAACTGACTCCTATGTAATTATTTTTCTATTTTATTTATAGAAGCATTTTGCTCATGTTTAATTTCAAAAAGAACCAATTTGCATTCTCAAATGTGAGGCACACTATAGCGGGTAGCATCCCTCTACATCATGGGAACATGTGGTGCGAACATGCCTTAGAGTAGCCGTTCTGAATCAGAGGCCTAAGATCCGACCCTGCAGCATTTCGGCCAACTTCGGCAGGAATGCTCCTCAAAGGTAAGCACGGGATTATGCATTTTGTTGAAGTGTGGTCAAACACCCAGATCTTCAATTAGCATCAATCACTGGGGATATTTTGAAATCCTTGAGAATCCAATCGAAAGTCAGATCCAAGTCATCTCAGTGCCAGAAAGTCAGACACAGTGGGGAAAAAAGAGATTTGGATCCAAGTCTTCAAATCCCTGGCTCTGAGCCCAATTTGAGCCTGCAGGAGTAGACACAACTGCCATTTGTCTGCACATGGCAATTGGGGGTGAGTGCAAACAACATGGGAGGGTTTCTGCGGCTACAGATCATACCAGGGAAAGGAAAACCTGGCTGAAGCCCATCTGAAAATGTAGATTTTGGAAAGCAATGGGCCTTTCTCATCAGATTATATCAATTTCTAAATCTAACACCCATGAACCTTTTAAAATGAATTTTGAAGGGCTCTGGAAAGAAGCCGCCAGAGGAAAAAAAATGCTAACAAATTCCCTTTGCATGCAGAGGGTGTAATGCTAGAAGCTCCTGGCTCCATACAGATGTTCAGTGGCTAGAATACCATGCGCTTCTGGCTCCATGTGAATGTTTCAAGTGTGCAATGATATGGGCTTCTCCTAGCAGAGGGATGTTTTTATATGTACATGGCGGTCCAATTCCAAACAGTTGCTCAGCAGATTTAAAATACAAGTTTTGGCTATTTGCCTGTGTATTGCAGTCAAGGGCATGATCCACTTTCCAAGGGATGAAGAGGAAAACCAATAACCATAGGGTAAAACTTACCACAAAGATTCAGGACACACTGCTTCTCAGGGCCAATATTTTTTGCTTTCTGATTTAACATCATGCACTCCATTTCTTTCAGAGGGGCAATTCAAGTGCTTAAAATTAGATACATTCAGACATGCCACGGTGAATTAGGCCAATGGAGCCATAAGGGCATTACAAAATTAATTGGATGCCCTTCCATTAATACCACTCAGAGGAAAGGAAAGGATTGCTCCAGTTTGTGCTTACTCTTGTTATTGAAAAACAATTTGCCTAGGAAAACATGGCAGAAATTTGCGCTTGCGGCTTCTTATTCTCATGCAAATAAAATGAACATGGAAAACAAAGGTCCAAAGGTTATCTGGAGCTGTCCATTCAGCACCAGCACTTCAGACCTTGACAAAGCCATAAAGGAACCAATGGGAATGTGTGGCTCTGTTGGGTGTAGCTTGGCTAATGACCAGGAATTTAAAGAAATATATAACATGTAGGACTTAAACAAAGCAAGAGCCTTCATGAAATGGCAACAACAGCTGTCACAAATGGTGGCAATTTTTAAATACATCCATATTTGACTTGGTGTTATAGGAAGGTTTCCTTTATTATTGCCAATCTACAGAGGCAATTTGAATGACTGTTAAAAGACTAAGCTACTTTTTCCCATTACCTGGCCAGGTGGTTTTGAAACACAGCATCCTATGACTATGCAAATCCTTTCTACAGCTTGCTTGAACACCAAGCTACACCAATTTTCCCTGGGGCACAATCCTAAAAGCTCCACGTCTCCGTGACAGCGGTGCTCCACTTACCTGTTGGTTGCCCCTCTTTGTAGCCTCACTACTGTTTTATTTTGCCCGCTACGCTATGTTATAAAAAAAAATTGAACAGGAGAGGGAGATGTCTTGCTAGTGGGTTGAACTGATGAGAGTTCTCAAGGTGTATTTACAGGGCTCCTCCTCCCCTACACCCTGTCCCATCACTCACCCTCTTGACTCTTTTAGGGACCAAGTTTCAACTCATAGGTTTCACCTGGGATTTCCTTGTCTGCTAGGCTTTTTGAATCTTTTGCCTCAAACAGGTAAAATACGAGTCCTTGCTCAATTAAGTTCTAGATTAAATTAACTTAAATCAATTATCAACAGACCCAATTATCTGACTCAGGTTCTACACAGTCTCATTAATTCATGCAATGCAACATCTGTTCAATCAGGTCCTTCTTAATTCAGTAGGTATCCATAATTAATCCATATTCTTCCCCAATCAGTTTCTAATTAACTTCTGTATCTTAAATAACACAGTCTATGCTTCCTGCTCGGGTTCTACATAAGCTCATTAATTCATATAATGAAACACCCGTTTGATCAGGTCCTTCTTCATTCAGGTCTCCATAATTAATCCATATTCTTCCCCAATCAGTCCCTAATTACTTTACTCTATAACTTAAATAACCCAGTCCAGACCATGAATTTGTGTCATTTCTTCCTCCTCCACCTCCTCCCACTTCCACAAATCAATTTGGAGCCTGGCACATGCTCACCTTCAGTGCAGACCGGTATTCCCTTCACTCTCGATAGGTGGAGATTTCTCCTTTGTCTGGCTGGGATGCATTCACAGGGCAACAGGCTCGGCATTGGCCCCTCACTTTCTCTCTGCAGTCAGAGTCTTTCCTTTCCACTTCTCATTCACACTTCTGCATGACATGCGAGGTAGTGATTCCCCCTTGCTTCCCCATCTCCAGGGTGATCCCTCAAACTGGTCTGCTTCCCCTTTTTGAGGAAGCCCAGAACTCCCTAGACTTTATGGGAATTGGCCCCACCTACATCTGCCTATAACACATGTGGCTTAACTCATTCAGCACTGGACTGTAGGTTTTCCTGGCCCCAGAGCCCTTGGGAGCTATGCTTCCTGGCTCAGTTCGCCTCACAGGGCAAGCGTAGCGGGGTCCAGTTTTGGCACCCTGCTACAATCTCTAACCTTATATGCAACTCTTAGCTGAAATTCCAATGAGCACTAGGATCACTTACTTCTGCTGTAAGAAAAGATGTGCATTTTCCCCACTCAGGATGGCGACTGTCATCAGCAGGCCCAGAAATGCCCATTTTTGTTTAAAGGGTTTGACTTCACATTGAGAGTCAATGGAAGATGGACAATTTAGGGGCTTTAAAAAATCCTAGCTTATATTTTCAACTGTGTCCTAAAACCACAGTGATTAGCCTATTGGAACAGACCAATAGCTAGCTACTGTATTCACCACTTACAATATTGGACTAAACCAAAAGTATCAAAAATAGACCAAAAAAATGTAGCTTCATTTGTCCCTGACCTCAGCTGCTGACCAGATGTGACTCAGAAACCTGATAGTTGATAACTCTTATCTTATCCTAGCTACCATATACAATACCTGGATATTTAATCTTTTGCCTTAAATCTCTGTGGCACCGAAACACTATTTCATGGGCTGTATGTAACCATAGCTATTTTACATTAAGCAACAGCTTGTTCTTGCTTTGTAGCAACATCTAACAGGTCTTTTTATAACACTGTTCATAGGTCTGTATAATGATTTGTATATTGTCTTCTTTTTCAGGTCAAAGTGGAGGCCCAACATTTTTAAATATGTACTTAAATGCCATCTTGAATAGGGGGTGGACTGGAGCATGTGCATAAATGTTTCCCTGGATTGGGACTTACAGCAATGAGAAACTGCAGAAGTCTTTCATTTCAAGCACCTTCAAGGACACTCTCTTGAACTGGTGCCGTCATCAATTTAGTTATTCTGCTTTAAATCTCCTCTAATTCCGTGTGTGTGTGTGTGTGTGTGTGTGAGAGAGAGAGAGAGAGAGAGAGAGAGAATGCTATCACTGAATTGTGTTGTATCTTAATCCATCTTCATTCCTCCTGCTTACTGAAGCAGGAATCTGTGCAAGTGCGATTTGTGTTTCTCAAGCACTGATAACAGCTCTCCATACTTCTAGAGTCGCCTCCAGCAGAGGACTTGCATACACTAATCCAAATCAGCTTGGATTATCATTTTGTCACAATGGAGAGGTTTCGTGGCTCATCAGATATCAAGGACCAGAGCTAGAACAATAGCCCATGATTCCTGCAGGCCTTGTCACCACAAAACCGTCCTTGCTCTGGATGAAGCACTCTTTAATTTTACAGATTCTCCAAGCTGACAGACCTCAGGAGGGGAATCCAGAGGGCAGTATCCAACTGCCATGTAGACTACTTGCTCACTTTCTTTCTCGCTTCTCCTACCATCACTAAGAGAGGAAAAAATATATTAAAGGCAACATGAAACCAGCTCTCCCTCCCACTGAGAAAATAAAAGTGGATGTTGCAGGCTCATGTGTCTTATACATCTCCAAATGTTTCCATCTGCTTCTGAAATTTCCATGCGAGGGTGCCAAAAAGTCTTACAGAATTGTTAACACGATGGTAAATTTAGATTCTTTATGGAGAAATTTCCACTCCTCCCCC
>NW_005841879.1:569571-571073 GCF_000455745.1 Alligator sinensis
GCAAAGGTATTGTTGCAGGATGTTGAGGTCTCCCTCTTCAGGGATTAGTGCAAGCAGGGAGAGTTGCTTGATTGATGATGGTGGAATGAGCTGAGTAACAACTAAGCATTAAGTATTACTGAAATGGGGTAGAAAGGCAGTTTCCCTCCTGCTGTGGGTGTTTCTGTCTCCAAGAACAACTTCATTTTCATGAGCAGGAACTCACTCCCCTCTGGGACCTAACTCTCCGTGTTACCTCCCGAGTCTGAAGTGCATCACAGTAGGAGGGAACCGCGCCCTTCAGAGACTGTCTGTCAAGACCCAGGCGGTGTAGTAATTGTTAAAGTGTTAACACCCAGCATGACAAGGTCTGCATCAGAAGCAGTACTTGGAATGGGGATTCCCAGCCAGTTACCCAGAGATCTGAACCGTCATCCCATCCCATCCCATCACAACAGTTGCCTCTGTTCCTTACTATGAAGAAAACTCTTCCTCCTTTCCTCTGCCACCTTGCTATTCACACTGGAAAAGGGGTAAATACAGGCAACGACCTGTATTATAATCCCTACAGACATTCAAGATTTATCCACTACCAAGTGCAAGGCAAGAACTTCCCTGCCGTCCCTGGCAGATGTCCGTCAATGGTGAGCTGATGTGGCAGCCGCTGGCTGGGAGAGGAAAATCTATTGCCCGTGTTCACTTATTTCTGCGTCCTCCTGCTGGGAATGGTAAAGAAATGGTTTGGAGTTGGAATCACTTGAACTCCTGGTAAGTGCAGTGGCAGTTTTACGTACCACCAAATAGTCATGTGATGGTAACGATTTTCAGTTGCTTTCCATTCAGGTTGTACCAGGAGTGTGCAGCCAAAAAGGGAATATGTCTAGAGACAGCTTAGTTTTAAGGCATTTACACAAACTCTTGTGGCCAGGAATGACTTTTTCATGGGAGACATGCAGGGCCTAGCACAATGGGTTGCCAGTTCCTGATTGCAGCCTTTTGGCACTCCTGCAAAACATACCATGAGAGCTTTTTTGCGCCTTCTCTATTGAATACAGAGGTCTGAATATCCTATACAGACACTGGCAATGTAAGACAGGCATCGCGTACCTGAAAAATGACACCTGAAGGTTTAGAATACCCTTCACAATGCTAAAATGAGTCTTAATAATAAGGGAACATAAGAGAAATAAGTGGAACTTGTGTTTAGAAACTGGAGAATGAAACAACGGAGGTCATATGGCCTCTTTCAGTGGAGACAGACACTAGACTCTAATGGTATTAAAACTACAATGGTCCTTCAATTTACCTCCATGACAATCACACACAGGTGAAATGCAGAACTACTCTTTTTGTAAATAATTTTTCTATCACGCTTGCTCGAAATATATGCAATGCCCTCAAATCCAGCGTTACTCCCTGCTTGCTGGCATCATAAGGGATATGAAGGTAGATGAGGAGAGATACAGAACATGTTCCACTTATAGAGAGTTGGCATGGAAAATGCACAGAGAGACAAGGGAAAG
>NW_005841879.1:571083-574651 GCF_000455745.1 Alligator sinensis
TTGGAGGAAGGGTGGACAGTACCTACTGCACAGGACACTATGCAGCCGTGTGCTGGGAACGAGTTCTGCCATAGGCAGTGTTGGACATATGGGCACATCACTTTGAATGAAATGGATTGGCCCTCTTCAGGAATAACTTAGGCTGTTGTTGTTTTTTTAATTAACACATGAAAGATAATGAGACAGATGAGAGAGAAAATTATCCGACTCACTTCGTATCTATTCAACAAAATGCTGACTCAGACAAGCTTGCTGCTGATTACGTCAATCGGATGCAATGGAAATTAAGTGCAGGATGAATACTATTTGCAACGATGTACTACACATTCAGGGTCAAAAACAGCTTTGGCATAATTCCTTTGATTCAGGTGAAGTAGCCTCATGGACCTATTTAGTGAAGGATGCAGATGCCAAAGCAGAGGCATGTTTTCAGGCTGTTGGTATGTGCTGGTTGAAGCTTGCTTTTTTGGATTCGTTTTCACATTAGCTCTGCTTTGTAGCTAGCAGTGGCATCATTTGCATTGTCACAGATCACCCTACTATTAGAATAATTGAGCAAAATCATGATGAGTATGCTGCAGTGCTATTTTAAAGCAATTATTCACCGTGACCACATAATAATAGGCACGCTGTTTTCCCCACTGCTTTGCAAGCAGAGCCTCTTTCTGCTTGATGCACTTAATTGAGATTGAAGTTTGGGAGCTATTAAAAAACACGCATTTATTTGGCCCTTTGCTGAGGGAAATGCTGAGTCGTCAGTGGCTTGGTGCTTAATGCAATCCGGTGTTGCATCCATATATACATAATGTGGGACTTAGATAAGAGAGCCCATCACTGGCCCAACTTTGTAAAACTTTGTAAAACTACTATGAAATTATGAAACTACTATGAAATTATGTAACCCTATGTAACTACATAGATTCATAGATGTTAGGGTCGGAAGGGACCAGATCATCGAGTCCGACCCCCTGCATAGACAGGAAAGAGGGCTGGGTCTAGATGACCCCAGCTAGATGCATATCCAACCTCCTACATAACCGAGTACACCCCTGTAACCCTAGTGGCACTTTCAGAAATTAACTTTCAACTATGAACCTTTAGGAGCTTTCCAATACACTTACGTTCTCTGCCCTGCTCAGAGAAAGTTGTTCTTTCATCACCAGCCAATGCATTTATTCGAGTCTTCATCTCACCCTATGCAGCCTCTCTCTTGGTTCCTTCATTCTCAGGGATAGGTTCTGCCTTCCAGGTTGTTTCTTTTGCCCCTTATTTAATGCTCAACATTAAAAAAAGTTCTACTGATGCCAGTTTCCAAACCCTAATGACTGATATCTCTCCAGGATCTTCATTGAATTATACCTAGGCTTTGCTATAACACTAAGCATGTTTAAGGTGCTTGGAAGATGGTAAGCATCAGAATTAATAATTAATCAAGCTTATTTTCTTTTTAAACATTGGGTAGCTTCCATGATGCTGGTGTTCTTGATTTGAATAGTTAAGTCATTCCAGCATTGGCATGGTTAACATGTGGCATGGGAATTATAAAGGAATTAAGGATGCATTATTTTCATTCCAAGATGGCCTATGATGTGCCCCTTAGCAATTAAGTGCAACTCCTGTTCTCCAAGGAGCTGAGAGCTTTGGGTTGCTGTCAACGTATAGTAAAGTATCTCAGGAATGTCAGCAGTTGTGAAGTGGCTAAGAGGACAGAGTAAAAAAAAAAACCACAGCGGGTACCTTCTCAAATGGAAGCTAGAAATTTGCAAGGGCGAAGTGAAGACATACACTTTTAATCACTTTCTGAAATACATTCTGCATTTAGGCTTAAAACCTTTCCTAATCTGCTATGCTTCTCTTCAAGGACAACATCCTCAAATGCAGAAGCATTTGAGCAAGCCAAAGTTATAGCCCATAGCATATAATTAATGGGATCTGTTACATTAGGAATATATCTCCCACTTGAGTTTTCTTTTTAACACATGGGGTATTTTTTTTTATTTCAATCAAAAAGTAACACTTCTTTCATGTAAAAAAAATATGGAGGTATTTTTAGATTATTTATGTAGTATTATTATACCTCTGCACATCACTTTGCAAACACAGCAGAGCAGTAGATCTGTGCTCTGAGGAATTCACACGCTACTGCAGGTTTTGATATCAGCACTGTCGATATTCACCTGGTAAATTCCCCAAATCTACATTATTTTTCCTCAACCCACATACAGATCTGTGTGTTTCTGGGTTCTTCATGAGTGCAGCACCATTAATATTATTTGTTAATAAACTGCAGTACTGAAGCAAGTTGCTCGAGTTAAAAACAAAATGCTTCATGGAAAGGATTACTAAAACAACACAAAAATGTACCAGTGGGGACTGTCTATGCCCCCTGTTGAGGCAACAATCCTGTGAATATGTATTACCTGGACTGGTAATAGTGGGTATTAAAAAAAAGCCTGAGGCAAAGCCATGCAATCTAGAATTACAGTCACTGTTGTGAAAAACAGAGGTCTTATGAGAACAACCCCATTTGCAGCATGTATTGTGCTTGGGTGTTCATACCGATAGCTTTGCATTGCTATATTCGGTAATGCAGTCTAGCTTCTCTCTTTCCTTTTAATTGCTAGCTACAGAACAAAGGGAAGGGTGAGCCTATGTGCTTTTGGGAGGATGAGTGGGGGAATACATTTAAGGCAATGATTGCCTTTAAAAGCCTCCGTGTGGGGGTACATTGGATTCAGACGTTCTTAGATGTACAAAAGCCATGATTATGTAGAAGGAAAGGTGGCTGCAGATACTCTGCTGTGCCCTTTGGGAACAGGAGGGCTCCAGAGGTGCATGGTAGGGCACAGACCTTGCGTCGCTGCGCAGGTGGCTCACTCCACTTCATCTCAGCGCGCAGAACATGAGAAGGAAGACGTTTGGTGAACTGGGAGTATGGCCTGGACTAAAATACCACAAAGGCCAACCCTCTAATGGGCCCTCTGTTAACTGACCTCCCAAGGGTCTCAATGAGCCTGGTTTCAGGCCTTAAATCAGCATAGATATTGTGCTTCCTTAGAGGTGACTTCTCCAAACCAGTTTGAGGCCCTCTAACTAACATGGTGGAAGCCTTTTCTGTAGCTTTCCATGTATTTTTTACCCAAGGATAAAAGAAAAAAGCCTCTTTGGCTATTGATTCCCCTCTTCATTGGTGCTAATACAAGATTTGCATGCATTTTTATTAAGATTATTTCTTCTTGGGAACCCCTCAAGGCTCTTTGGACTCAGTTGCAAAAGGGTTTAAAATATTGCAATGGCGTCTGCGTCGCATGCCGCTCACGTTTCTCTTCAGCATTCATTCAGCCCTCCATTAGGGAAAGGCCGGTGTTTTAAGGGTTAAGTAAAGCGGGAGGGGGAAAAATGTATGGCTCCCATCTTGGTGTGATCTCAGATTGGTTGGATGATTTGTGCCTCTGGGATCAGTGAGTTCAGATGGCAGAAGGTCTTCTCACCAGAAGATGAAAGCCAATATAATCAACTGCACCACTTCGAAACATGCAGCTTGTTCATGTTGGCTGGGCTTCAGGAT
>NW_005841879.1:574661-581499 GCF_000455745.1 Alligator sinensis
GACAATGCCTTGATAAGAGGCCAGTAACAACCATTGGTTTCTAAGAATAATTTTCACTGCAGCAGAGCTTCTCATCTGAGGCTCTTTTGCAAATGGCCATTACCAAAGCTTCACAA
Source organism: Alligator sinensis (assembly GCF_000455745.1). Classification (NCBI taxonomy): domain Eukaryota; kingdom Metazoa; phylum Chordata; order Crocodylia; family Alligatoridae; genus Alligator; species Alligator sinensis. The sequence goes on from NW_005841879.1 coordinate 574,778, forward strand.
CCCTTCTGCGAGGAACAGCTAAGGATTTTTATCCATTTTCCAGACAGTGACACTGAGGCATTGAAAGGTGAAATAACTTTCCAAAGTCACCACGGTGAGTCGGTGGCAACAGAACCCGGGCATTTGGTCGTGATCCGTAAATGAGACTTGTGACCGCACGTCACATTTCCTTCTCTCTCGCACGGTTGAACTGATCAACTGGGAAAGGGACGTGAGGATTGCTTGAACGGCAAGACTTTCTTCTCTCATTTCATTTCCTATTCCTCCCCCACTTGTGCCCTTTCAGCACACACACATTTATTAAACTTGCCCTAATTCCTTCTTTTGAAGAACAACTAAAACAAAGTGGGAAAAAAAAAGATTGTGATGGGAGGGGATGGGGCGGACACACAGACAAGATAAAGACTCTTCTTTTTATAGCCCCGACATTTCATTTTACAGCTCAACTGAGATCAAGAGTGGTAACCAGTCACCGGTTTAACTGTTTCTACAAGGGTAGGCTTAAAGGGTATGGCCTTAAATACTAAATGCCAGTAACAAAATCCTCATTCTTGTACAGCGAACTGGTTCAGCTCTCTGGGATGAAACTGCAGAGAGAGAGAGAGGGAAAATTCAGAATAAGCACTCTGAACCCCACCTAGCCAAGAAGAGAAATGATAAAGTTGGGTTTTGGACATCGATGTCCAAATTTCATGGCACGGGGTCAAGGATCTCATGATCTCAAGATGATATAAATCCCGTCTCTCTAGATTTGCAGGCTCTTTGAGATAGGCATCACTGAAAAGGGTTTGAGTTTTTGGAAAGTGCAGACTGTACTTGGTCCTCCTTGAGCAAAGATACAGCATGTCTGCCCCAACATCTGTAGATTTGTAGGCAGTTCCAAAAAACAAAAAAAAAAGAAAGAAAAACTTCAGGGCCACAGACAGACCAGTTAAATGTGCTTCAGAGTTAACCAGAATTAAGGCCAAGCAACAGGTCGGTTGCTGACCTAGTACGTAAACTATAAATTGGGGGTCTAATTTAGCTTTTAGTTGTATTGACTTTTTTTCTTTCTCACCCAAAACATCTGGATGGTTAATACTGATCTACCAGCTGATATAGCACACCCAACTATCTCGCATCACACATATATGGCCGGGGAAACACAGCCCAACTAGTTGGCCTAGTAGTTAAATTTTATAGGACAGCCAAATGGAAGCCAAAAAACTTGGGTTTAATCCGTCCAGTTAAGTCATGTACGTTCCACCTCGCCACAAGCCATCTGATCTTAATCAACAAATCTTGGCCTTCATCTCATAACCGAACTTAGAAGGAGAATGATGAAGTCTGAAGTAATCTGTATACGAAATGCTTTAGTAATGATTCCTTCAAGGACTCTCTCTTTTTAAAAAAAATAAATAAATGCACCATAGTACTTCAATGCAAAGGCTTTTCTTCAAATGGCAAAAACTCCCTCTTAAAAATACCTCTGGTTTAATCTTTTGTTAAAATGTCGGTCATTTTACAATCATTTCATTTTTGTTAAGTTTAAAAAGAAATGAAGTTACTTACCGGGAGCTGAATTTCTCCAATACATATTATGGCTGTACGTGTTCTCGCTTCAGGCTGGGTTTCACCCTTGAGATTTGGCTGGATTTTTTTTTTTTTTTGCCTTTACTCCCTCGTGGGTATGAAATGGGGGCAGGAACTGAGCACACCCTACAGAGACTGCAAAGGATGCAATTTCTTCCCCTTGGTGTCAACTGCAGAAGGCTACGTTCCTTCGGACTCCAAAGAAGAGAGGAAGGAGGGTGGGATGCCAAGACGTAACATGGGCAAAACATCTCAAAGACGTCAGCTCCTGATAAGTATCATTGTTTTCTTCTTTGAGGAATTCCCCACGTACCCGCTCTCTCTAGAGGTGACGCCAAAGCACCGTCCACATACGTGGAGACCCTTTAGGCAAACAGTGGGTGTAGAACTGCTTTGCCAAATGCAGCATCTGCCTTGCAGGCTTCTGCAATGACCTTCCTTTTCAAGGGTATGATGGGAACGCCAGGGAGCTAACCTGGAAGATATCAACTACACAAGATTTGCAGAGGTATCCTGAGCTCAGATTCTGCCCTACCACTGATAGCAGATCCACCTTGGTGGTCTCCTGGTATAACTGTATATAGCCCAAGATCCAGTGAGGCCACCTTTGGCCAGATATTGCTGCACCTTTAGGTCTCTTTGCTGTGGATACAGAGGACAGTTTCATCCTAGGAAACTTTTCCTAATATCCAGTAAATACAGCACAGCACTATTTGTGATGAATAGGGTTTCTGGAAGAGCACCAACAAGTTAATTTGCCCCAAATTAAAAGTTTGTGATGACCTTGGGTAGGAACTTTGGATGAGTCCTTAGTGTCATCTTATCTCGAACACAAATGGGATCTGCCAAGGCAGCTTGGCTCTCACACCCTCTCCTTGCTGATGTAATCTCTTTAAGATGTTTCTCATGGAAAGATGGAGGAGGAGGAAATTTGCTTCCTACTGCAGAGCTGGATCCATCACCTGGGGAAAGATATTGGATAGGCTCTTAAGGGGCCTGAGGGTTGTGGGGCGAGAAAATACCTGCCAATCACTGACTGCTGAGTGACAGGTCAAGGGAGCTACAAGCTGGCCATTAGCTGAAAGCAGGATCAGCACACTTGAGGTCCAGTAGATAATCTAGTATGTGGGATGTTTGAATTGGCCAGGTCGATCTTGCTTGCCTGGCACCAAGACAAAACCATGATCCACTTTACCAGGTTAGGTCCACCTGGCAGAGTTGTGTCTGCTGTGGCTGGGACTGCATCTCTGACCTGGGTCAGACATCAAGAACTCAAACAGTTCTTCCAGAGGTGTCATGCACGTGTACGATTAAATCCTGTCCTCCTTCCCCTTTTCCTCCAAGTCAGCTTAGCACACCAAGCTGCACTGGAGGTATGAGGACCGGTAGTAGAGCACCCCGTGAGTACGGCTAAGACCAACCCTGCAGTCAAAGCTCAGGCACACGAGACACCAACAAGACAGAATATGTAAGTGGACCAATTCTTCAAAGGACAAGCGTGCATTCAACACGGTCATATAAAAGTTGTCCTCCAGGTTTAAAAATGAGCGTATCCATGGGCAATCCTTTATAAAAGGAAAATGCTTCGAGTCTGTCTATTCTCCGCTCAATGATTTGGAGTTTTGTACACAAAACAAAGCAGGCATTTTGCCACTGTCACCCATTACTGAGGGATATCACCCATAAGAAATATAATGCGTCTATGAAATGCCGTTGCCTTCATTGTAACTTATGCCCCTGCATTGAAACAAAACCAAGCCAAAAAAAAAGAACATGAATTTTAACCAAAATGGTGCTGAATTTGTAAAATTCTACTTTACAGCTGAAGATGTTAGAGCTTATTGTAGAAAGAATAACTGGCGCCAGATTTGAGGTGTTTAGTACTGTCAGGTTAGGAAGCACTATTAATTATGGATCCTTAAATGCTAATTGTAACTGCTAAATCCTCCAAAGGGCATTGAAGAACCCTTCATGGACTCAAACTCTCTGCACACATAATGGCTAGGTGATGTGGTACAAGACTTTTTTTCATGTTTGATTTGGAGCATTTGCATTTTGGTGGTAAAGTATAAAGCCCAGAATCAGTAATCCTAAACAGGAAGACGGGGGTAAATTCTAAGAGGAATAAGCAGCTACTGGAATTGGGGCTAGCTATGGCATGATTTTGGTTGAGAAGACACCGAAGATGGGGAAAAACAGCTCATGCAAGGGAAGAACAGTTGAGGTTTTAAAGGACGGCTTGTCGGTCTAAGACTCATATGACAGATTTGTCTGGCCAGATCCTCAGCCTATACAAATTGTTCTCACTCAGTTGAAGTCAATAGAGGTATGACAATTCATGCCATCTGGTTTACAGAAAAGGAAATGCTTTCAAAAGTATATAGGCTAGTTAAAAAGCGCCTAGTGTAAACCCTGCTCAAAGGAAAGTGCATCCTGCTATGAACTCTGGCTTCAGCGCAAGACAACGAAGGAAGAACAATAGAAAATGCCATTCATTGATACGAGAGCTGTCCTCGTAAATACTGGGATTCCTAGAAACATTGTAGATGTGCGAGAAATACGTGGTAATCCAATGAGAAAATATGTCCAGCACATCTCCTCACTGTAATCACCTCCTCGGCTTGTTTCTTGACCTTTTGCAGCTACGATCTCTTTACTGCTTTTGTGACGCCATCTCGTTCAAATTTTACCAGCCTCCAAACATTTATAAAAGTCAGTGAGTTTCACCACCCTGGATGGTTTTTGCAATGGGAGGGATGTTTTTGCTTCTGCATGTTATCGGCTGAGTTGACAGACTGTAATTCAACCTGGTGAGGAGAAAAGCGATTAAAAGGATCCTGGAAGGTCCTGCACCCACATGCGGGTGTGCGTGCACACATGCAAAAATTAGAAGAGTTTCCATTATCAGGCTGTTGCTAGCGCGCTCCATTTAATTAATTTTCTGATATTTATGATTGCTATTTATATAGCAATAGCCCCTACGAGCCACTTCATCAGTTCTTTGTGGCAAGGATTATCTTATATTACAGCACCCAGGCCAAGGCACCATATTTGCACAAAGCAGCTGGGTTTTTTTCTGTTTTTTTTAATTAAACTTTAATGAGTAAATCAGCAACAACTCTGAAAAGTATTTTCATTTACAATAATCCCTCCATTGTACCCAGATCAACCTGCTTCTGCTTCCACTGAAGTTAGTGGATGTTCTTCTGGGCAACGGGCCGAGTTGGGAAGCCCCAACCCCTAGCAATATAACCAGTACTAGACCATACTAGGCTTGCAGAATACAGTCGAATGGTTTGGGCCCCAAGGAAAGCAACCTTATTCAGGATCATACTTAACCACATCGGCAAAGCTGAGCACGTGCTTAAATATTGCCCTATGGTGGGATGAATTTCAGCCTGTGCTCCTCGCCTTTCGGGAATCGTGGCACTCGCTGCTGGGAAGCTTACCTTCTCCTCTACTCGATTTTAAACTTGCAACCAAAGCTGTGATAACAGAGGGGGTTGTTGTGCATACCATTTTTTCCCCTATATATGCATGAAATACTATCTAGTAGAGAGAGACAGAGAATGAGATCTGCCATTCTGCCAAGTAAAATAATTATATTCCAAGGGCCCGGCATGGCTTATATTATTGTTGCTTGTCTAATTCAATTCTATCCCAAAGGTGGATATGTATCTCTAGACCATTTCAAAGGGTTGGCAGCTGGTTCTATACACTTACTGCTATTTATTTTATTTTATTTCATCTCGGGGCTGTTAAAATGGATAGTAAGATGAAGGCAAGAACTGATGGGTTGTAGCTGACCACAAAAAGGCTCTATAAAATTGCTTTTGGCACCTCCCGTGCGCTCTGCCTACATCTCATAAAGGCCTGCTGCACTTCAGTGATAAAAAAATGGTTTACATTTGGAACTGATTACATGAGATAAAAATTGTAATAAAAAACGAACTGATGCATAAATACTTAACATGCTTTGGGTTACTAGATTTGATAACAAAAGGCTCTTAATTTCTCCTTTTAAACAGATAGATGAATACATGCACACATGCACACGCTGCAAAGCAGCTATAAAACCAACAGCTGTTTTGATACAGATTCTCAGAAATAATTGTGTGTGCATCTCGCATCTCTTTGAGACATTTATACGGTGATCGCTAGCTAATGGTTTCTCTCACGATTATTGCTGGGTGACATTCTCTTTGCAATCTGAAAATGTTCATTCCTGCCAGCCCTGTTCTTTCCCAGGCAGTAAACATCAATTACTTCCTTGTGTCTTGAAAGATTATTAAATTACCCAGGTTCTTTTAGTTAATTCATTTGTTAGTACAGCAACATCGTTCTGGACCTAGGTAATTGTTCATTAATTGCAACTAGAGAATCAGTAGAGGGAGCTTACCTACTGTTTCCATTGAGGCCATAACTGGAACAACCATTTTATTTGCACGTGGCATACGGAAATATTGTGCAACTTTCTTTAGGGCCCCAAATCTGGGCACTTTCTTCAAGCAAAATTTGCACAGTGAGACCTGCACACAATAACAATTAGCACTTACCTTTGGGGCACTGATCCAGAGGAACAAAACCACGATATCAGCAAGGTGCCTGTTGACCCCAGTGCTGTTTGCAATGCCAGCGCTGCCTATGCTATTCTTAAAATAGTAGACATTGTTACACCAATCCCACACACCCCCCAGCTTAGCCCAGTTACTCTATTCACTTTGCATCTTTTTGCTTTAAAGTGCACAAGTAACTTGTTTCAAAGGGCACATATAGCTCTGACAGCTCTGCTTTCTCAAACGGTGTTTGAAAAGCAGAACCAGAACTTCATTAAAAGGTCGCCTCAGGTGCATGAGAACATTTATTCCCATATCCGTCTAAGGCCCTCCGTTTATGAATTTTTAATGAAATCCATATTCTGCTTACCCATCTCCCAACAGTTTCCTAAAAACAATAAAAAGTAAAAAGCAACACAAGCTATTTGCAGAGGTGAACAGACGTCCCTTAATAGAGGGGCTGGTGAGGTTTGCATATCAGTACAGGATAAGGCACAAGGGCACTATCACCATCTCATGCCATAAGATGCTGGTTCTGCTCGTCCTGTAGTCAAAGGCCTTCACTGACTTCAGTGGGAATTTTCCTGACAAGAA
>NW_005841879.1:581530-585763 GCF_000455745.1 Alligator sinensis
ACCATTTAACATTTAATCCTCCCACGAGGCTACACTTGTCTTGTATAATGCATGAGAAATACAAGGGTGTGTGTATGGGTTTGATCTTGAAATACGTGCCCTCAGGCAGACTTGCTGCTGAAACAGTCTGTGGCCGTGGCTCAGTTCCTGGAAAGTTTTGTAGACTCAAGTCTTAGCAACGTCATCCAACATCTCTCAAATCAAAGCTACCTACTGGGACCTTGTTCTAACACCAGATCCTTTTCACAAAGCAGGACAACGACCAGTGTGAAAGAGATGCCCGGTGGTGGCTGGTTTCCTGCCTGTGCTCGCTGGCAACGTGCATGGGAACCGCGGCACGCACATCAAAAGGCATGGTTTGGTCCTTACCATCCATGGGTAGCTTAGGCTACCACTTGATTTCCAAACAACCAGGTTCTTTGACATCCACTGGATCTCTCACTGGCCCAACTCTTAAAAAGCTGAAATAATCTATGCACATTTCCTATATAAGGGCTTGAAACAACCAAGTCAAGCAAAGACTCAGACAAACAAACTCCTTTAATTCATCACAAATCACATATTTTATTGTTCAGGTGGAGAATTACAGGCATTTAAAAAGAAAAAAAAAGTAGGGATTTTTTTTCCCTTGCAATCGCCGGTGGCACTTCTGGTTAATAACACTGTGATAGCGACAGGACTGACCGATTCCCCTGAACCGAGAAGACAGCGCATCCATTCTTGAAGTTATTACAACCAACCTGGAACTCTTCCTCACTCAAAACCATTATTTTGGATGGAAAAAAAAATCATTTAGAAGCCTCCAAGATAGTTAAAGGGAAACTGCAATATGTTTAAAAAAGGCTTATCCCCACATCTAATCACAGAGCAGAATGGGTTACTAAAGCAAATTACAAATCGGTATAATTTAATACAAAGCCAACAGAAGTCAATTGCCACCTCCGAAGTCAGAGGAGAACAGAGAAAGACTCAGGTTACATTCAGGGGGTCAGAGACAGAGGCTTCCCTAAGAATGTTTTAGGTAAGGCCAGACAGAGCCGTCCCTTGGGTAGGGTGAATCGGGACGACCACCCTGGCCCCCACGTTTTGGGGGGTCCTGCGGAGCCGGGTGGAGCAGCCGCGGGCCCTCCCATCCAGCTGCTCATCAACCCCCCCACCACCACCACCACCACACGCTGCCGGCTTCGTGCCCACTGCTTGGCCCCGGGCACCAAATCTCATTGCTACGGCACTGCCGTGCCCTGCCTTTGTGGCAATCCCATAGTCCACACACAGGCTGATTTGCCCCAGGCCCCGCACCCTCCTAGGGTCGGCTCTGCAGCCAAAGATGAATAAATAATAAATACTGAGAGAGAAGATTCCACCCAAAGGTATCTGGAGACTTTCACAGTTAAAGCAAATTATATTAATTTAAAAAAAAACCCCAACAATTTGATTTGCAGCGGTCTTGAAAGTCTCCTCGTTACCCATGTGTTACTCAGCTGCCTCACCCGCGTCCTCTTTGACACCAACGCACTGCTGGGGAAGTCATTTGCAATTGATGTTTGATTTATTTTTCCTCTAAAAATGCTGAAAGGTTTCCCTGATTTCAGCAGAGAGCAGGTTTTGTGTAGGTAGCACAGACATTTAGAAAATTCCTTCATGTTGATGCCCCAAACTGATCTTTTCCAAGCTTTTTTAAAACTCAAGTTTTTAAGATTTCTAATATACCTAGATTTTTTTTGCTTGAAAGGGGGCTGTTTTGGTGACAATACATTTTGAAGCCACCTCTCTCTCCCGCCAAATCATTTTAATTTCGTGAAACTCAAAACAAGTAGCAAAATTTTGAAGATTTCCCAGTTCAGTCATGAAAATTTCACCCAGCCCTGATTGGCAGCTGTCAGCAAAAACATCAGACACACAATTCACAGTTACAGAGGTAATGAAAGGGTGACATCACCTTGAAATTTATTTGACATGTAGAATATACCTAAAATACTTAAAGCCCAATTCTATTATCTACTAAGGAGACTACAAAGTGGTCTAAGTTACTGGATTCTGGCGCAAGGCTTAGCCCTATGTTTGACTTAACGGAGAGTTGTACAGATAACACCAGTGTAGACAAAATCAGAACCGGATCCTGATTCCATAGCAATGACACTGATTGCAGTTTCTCCTTAAATGAAACCTGAAAGCAGGAACCTTCCTCCCCTCCCACAACTGCCCCTTTCCAGCTTTAAGTCGGCACTTAATATACCTCTCCGCACTCCAACAGTGCAAATCAGGGACCTCTGGCACTGCCTGTCTTTTCACAGTATTCTTCCACAAAAAACATGACTGGGCTTAGAAGGACTGAAAACTTTCAGGTAATGTTCCTGGAAATTCATGCAGGGGTGAATGTTCTTTTATTAGAAAGAGTACGGTGCCTCTTTAACTTGAGGAAGAAGCGTCACATCCCTGTCCTTCGGTATATACAGTACTTCAGACTCTTTCCGCCTTGAGAGCAGAATTTGTAATTGAAAAACTCGACCGGCTAGGTCAGTCTAAAACATGTCATTGGCACAAAAGCAACACCAGACTCTACGGCTGACAGCCTCCGCTCTTTTGAACTCAATGGATTGGTGTTGGTGTACGTTAGCGGTGGATCTGGGCACTAGGCTTTCAAAGAAACGGGCAGCTTTTCAAGTAGCTCAAACCCACCTTCTCCCTCCCTCTAAAATGCACCCGCCTGCATAATCAAGCTGAATCTGTACCAGCCTCTCCTTCGTTAGTACTCTGTGGGACACCAGGGACAAACCAAGTGCGAGTGAAACACTGCACTCCTAAGAATAGTGAAAGCCTCCTCTTCCTTTCTCTACCATCCTCATGCAACTTTCTCATGCAATCACGGGGACTCTCTGCAACCGACCCATGTGTTTGTCAGGAGAAGCAAACCACGGATCATCTCCTAAGATGCCCTGTAGCACCACCGTGCACCCCACAAGAAGCAGTGACCCATGCAGAATATTGGGTGTGTCTACACATGACGATTTAAGGCACTTTATCCTGATTTCAGGCACATTCAGGGCACACATCTACACATGTGGGCACGTAATGCGCCTCGAAAATGGCTATTTTAGGCTATTCATGCCTAAATTTGATACCTGCTTTTGCAGGTATCAAAATTTAGGCATGAATAACTAAAGCGCTTTAATGCATATGTAGACACATTAAGGTGCATCAATGCTGTGTATGGATTGACTTGGGACTAACTTTAGTCCCATGTCAGTCAGTCCACGCACACGGCGTTAATACACTTTACCGCATGCACATGTAGATGCAAGCCTAAATTGCCTTAACGCACATTAAGCTAATGCGCATTAAATTTAGGTACGTCCAAATGCATGTGTAGACATACTCATTGGGAACAGACCATACAGAAAGGTTGGATTGGAGACGCGACCAAGATGAAGATCCTAGGGAAGTGAAGCAGGGGCAGAAGGTTGGACTTCTCCTGGACTCTTTATCAAGACATCGTCACGTCCTGAGGCTGCAGGGCACAAGCTGGTCTAAGCCTGCTTATCTCCAAACCGGATTGTGGCAACTTGTTCTACTACCATTCTCCATATCTCATGTCTTTTGGCACCAACTCACCTGGAAATTTCTACCTGGAGCCTGACTCACGCTCTTCTCCTGCCCGATGTGTCCCTGGACAATGCCTCAGTGTGTACCTGCACTGTTATACCACAGTTTCAAATCTTGGCAGGGAGTGCTGCTGGACAAGTGGTTGTGGAAAGACTGAGTGTCTGTTTGTCATCTACTGTAAGGGTCTGCACAGGTGTAAAAAGTCATTAAACCAGAGTAATCTGGTAGAGAATTACCCCTAAAAGAATAAGGAAGAGCTCCACTGATATGTTACACCTGTGTAGGTGACATCTGTCCACCTTTCTCTCAGCCATTTGCTAAAAGCAATGAGTTTATTATTACCTGCTTACCCAACACCTAATGAGAGGCACCATAACAGCCACCTCCAGAATGCAGCTACCCTGAGATCACTGCACGCTTGTCCCTTCCTGATCACAGATTAATTTAGATCTGCATGCAAAACTGATGCCGGTTATACTGGGTTATGCATGCCCAAAGGGCCCTTTCCACTACTCTGTCAAAGCGAACACCTCATTTGCTTTTTAAAAGATACTTTAGAAGGGGAGATGTGAATAGGATAAAATCTGAATAGGCCAGAATCCTCCTATAGCCCAAACCAAATAGAGGCAT
>NW_005841879.1:585794-612207 GCF_000455745.1 Alligator sinensis
CCACTCGGTTAACTCTTTTTTACTTTCACTTATTAAAACAGCGCACAGCTCAGTTCTTCCTGGATTTGGCTAGGTTGGAGGAATGGAAGTAATATATCAAACACCATGAAATAAACTATAGGAAAGTTTTTTCCGGTCTAGCTGAAACCACAAAGTATTGGAAGCCTCCAAAGGGCATCTGATCTTGTGAGATTTCCATCCCTATTTCCAGAGCATTTAAGTAGCTGCTGAGCTTATCCTCATGAAACCTCCCAACCTCTGGAAATGTGCCCCATGGCTCAGAGGAAACTGCAAGTCTCTCTAGGAAGTAAACACAATCCATGCTGGCATCTATCTGGCAGATTCAGATTTCGGTGACACTGGAGTAAATCCAGATCCACTCCATTTCCGGGAAGGATTTCACCGAGGCTCACTCTGGTACCAATGGCAGAGGGCGTGTTATTGGGGAACTCGTCATTTCCTGTTTGCTGAGACGCCCTGAGCTGAGATGTGCCTACTTCACTGTGAATTATTAATATACACGAGTTAGAGAAATAAATCAATCAGTGAATGTAATAACGGAGCTAAAAACATTTGGTAATATGCCCCACACCGTGAAAAGAGGGATGCTGCTGAGATCCCAAGGAATCAGAACAGACCTTAAAGGCTGGCTGAAACTGAGATGAGGACATTTGTAGCTAATAGTTTCCCAGCAGTTGAGAGATAAAAGCATTAAAATAGCTCATTTGAAAATATTACTGGGCCAATTTCATTCCTGGGGAAATGCAATGGGTTTCAATGTAGTTACCTAAGGGATGACGTTTTCCTAATAGACTATAAGTCAGCTACACCCACCATTAATGCAAAGATAATGCTAGACGGTGTCACCTTTTGTCTCTTGGCTTAGTGACACTCCCATTTGCTCTAGTGGTTTTGCACTGCTGCAACTCTCACCCCAGAAACATACTGAGAAACACGACTACGGGGCAGGTGGTACACACACATGCAGTAGGTGATAACAGTATGTTAGCCGGCAAAGTGGGTTTTATTTGGAAGTGGGAGATTCAGCGGCTCGCTGTCTGTGCCGTGCCTGTGCTATCTATGGCTCTCCCAGAGAAAACAGTGCAATAAGAATTGCTATTCAGTTTAAAAGGCTCATCACTGATGGGGCCAAATTATTCAGCTGGAGGAGAGGCACAAGATCCAGGGGAGGAAATAACCCCTAACGGCCGAAGCAGCCTAGCTCAAGAAGGACTTCTCTGCTGGATCAGGAGCAGAAAGGAAATGGAAAGATCGGCATCACAGCGGGTCCCTTGGTCTTGCCTCTGCAAAGGGAAAGTTGGAGGAAGTGCAGGCATAATTTGTGGCAGCAGGCAGAGTGGAATTGCACCAGGTCCCTTGAAAAGCGTTATTAATCTTGCTCCTCAATGGATTAAACCCTCCCCGCCTGTAACCCACTGGACTGTATTTGACATGTTACATAAATGGGAGCATGATCTATCGGGGTTGTCAGGAAACAATCTGAGGCACAACCCCTTGCTAACCATCCTGTGCTATCGCACGCCTTGAGATGGGTAGAGAAGACGGCCGCAGCCAATCTCTCACCCTCAGCAGTGGCAGCTTGAGACTCTGGGGAGATTTCTTGCTTTGCTCCAACTATAAATACAGAGTCAGTGGGGGAAGAAGTAGGCCAAGGAGCAGGTGCTGGGCAACGGTTGCCTGTGCTAACCTAGTAGCTCTTTACTCAGGACGTGCCCCATCCAGTAGTGCGGTGCACTCAGCTGTTGCACAAGACTCCTGCTGTCCCACGGCGGGCCCAACAGTCCCAGCGCCCCCGTCGCTGTGCGCACGATGCAAAACACTGACGCCAATACAAAGATTTGGGGAATTAAATAAACCCCACCGGGGTGAAGCAGACACTTTTAGGGGGAAAATGGGCGTTCCTGTGTGGGTTTGCTGGGGCAGGAAAAAGTAGCTCTGCCTGCTGAATGCAGCCCAGCAGAAGCTTTCTTCCCATCAAGACACGGGGAGAAGAAAATCTGACTGCGTGGCTCCCCCACAGAGCGCTGGCCAGCCACATGTCATATTTCATGCTATGCATCTGCTCTATTAAAGGCTGAGCTAAAATATTAATTAGGAGATGTGATCCTGTCTCACAAGAAGCAATCTGGATTTTATAGCTCAGTGAGAGGCCAGCAGCAGAGACAAAGCTCTGCAATGCACCCTTTGCTGCTGGCTAATAGCTTTCAAGGAAACAGCCCACTGGGGCGGGGAGAAACAGGCTGTAAAACATGGGGACATCTGGGCTGTTAACTATTTTTCCATAGATTTCCGATCTCAACCCTCCGGTACATACATGCAGAACGAGGAGACGCGGTTCCTTAGACATAAACAGCTACAGGACAACAATCGAGATTAATGGGGTGGAACCTGCCACTTCGTAGATAATCCAGGGGGATTTCCATTCATCGCTTTTCATTATGGGGGAATAGTCATGAATAGGTAATGGGACAGATTCCCAGCTGGAGTAAATGGGGGGAGATTCAGCAGAATCAACAGGTGCCCATTTAAACCAGCTGAGAATTGAGCTCTAACAAGCCCCTCGCCTGTGTTTAGGGATAGGATAGGATAGGATAGGATAGCTGCACTATTCCTCTGTGCACCCATCAAAGCAAACCGTTGAGCATCTCCACGTCTCCATCCACCCGCAGTAGGAATCCCGCATGCAGCTGGGCGGTTCGGTACCTAAGAGACCACCACGCAGATGAAGAAATTCAGCAAAAACCAACAAATACCTTTAGAGGCTGCAGGTTTTTGAAGACAGCCTGAAAGACTAGGTTTGGCAAAGCAGTAACAAAGGGAGGACACTGCTTCTGCACTTTCAAGTGTAGATTACTGAGATGGGGAACATCATAAGGAGAAATGGGATGGGGAAAAAAAAGAAACAGGAGCAATATGGGGGTACAGGGATTGCCACAGGGAGGCAAGAGCATCATTTCGTTTCCCGTGGAAAGCAATGGAGAGCTTGGAGATGGAGACCTTTACAACCGTCCTGGACCCAGCCTGTGGCACTGGGTTGAAGGGATCAATGCCGCATTGGAAAGGACTTTAGAGGCCCTTCTTATCGAGCAATTGCTATAGCACCTTAAAGACAGCCTATTAAGCTGAAACTAAAAAGGACACAAGTTGGCCAAGGATGGGGGTGAGCACATGCGTTAGCAATTGCCTTTGTGACATGCTCTCTCTGCATGATATTAAGGCCATGCTGTCTCCGCCTGCCGCACTGAAGTCACATCACAGATCACTCCTGTTCTGACGAGAAATGAGGCTTTTGCATGGAGGAGGAGCTGAGATTAGTCCATACACACCTGCGAGAAGAACAATGGGGCATACAGGAGGACTCCTGAAAGTGGCATTTCTGGGACGAATGCTCTGCCTCTTTGCGCTGTGTAGACACGCCGCCTTCCAAAACTGCTATCCCGCCTCCACAAACTGAGCCCTGGGGCTGCACAAGATAAAAATCCCCCTTCCTGCCCCCCACTCCTTCCGTAACCGGCAAACACGGCAAGAGAAATGCCGCACGCCATGCAGCCGGTGCAGTATGCGGACGCGCATTACAGTCCTGTAGGCCGCCTGGAAAATCTCCCATGCAAATGGCTAATTCATCCTCAGCAGCAGCAAAAACAACCAAAAAACCCCCCGCAACCCCCTGGCATTTAAATAGCAGCAACAAATGTACCCAGGCCCTCTGAGCATGTGTAATGGAGTGAGGAGTCCCGTGCAATACCTGCAAAAAGCCATGGCATGGAGTATTTGTGGCAACCTATGGACTGCGCTTCGAGTCGCAGTCATGGACACCCCAGTGAAGAGTCTGAACCCACCGTGTGCCAAAGTCTTCCTCTCCACAAGCGGATGTAGGAACACAACCTTCAGAGAGCTGGGCCCTACAGCTGCACATGCTTTTTCCATGCTACACCACCAACCATCTCGCTAGGAGAGATGCTCCTGCAGGCACTTCATAGCCTAGAGTGAATGTTCGATGCAGTATTTGCTACTGCCCCCCTCTCCTGCTTCTCACTGTGAGCAGCTCTGGACCGCCATGCTCTTTCATACACTCCCCGGTAGAAATGAACTGGACAACCCACCTCAGGAAACTGTCCTGACCCCTTTGCAAATGAAAAATAAAATCCAGACCCAGGGAAACTTAGCACCATGACCCTCCACTGCGTGAAATGATGGCGCTTCGATAGTCATGACTCTGTAATGCCGATGCACTGCATGTACAGCACGTGGTAGCTGGGCATCATGCAATGCTAACCATCCCTGAGGCTGGGACGGTCATGATCGCTGTGCTCGTCTCCTACTCAGTCCAGCAAGGACATAATATTTAGCACTGGAGGAAGGCTGCTCACCTTCAAAGCATGTGACAACTGGCCCTCAGCCCACAACCTGCTAGTGCTAAGGCAGGTGGTGCTATCACAGTGTTGCAGACGAGGAAGCAGACAGCGTGGTAATAAGAAATCAGAAATCTATCCTGCTCCTTATGTCATATGCACATTATGACATATGGCAATTCCTGGCTCCCAGTCCTGTGCTCAGACCACTAAGCCAGGCTTCCCATGAAGACTGCTTCCAGCTCTCCATAAACCTTATAAGTGCTGTGGGCTGTATCTGCCCAACACGGGGGCTGAGATACAGAACAAGGCTCTACTCGTCTCTCCACGGCCCTGTGCCTTACACAACCATTTATACGATAGGCGTGCATTGCTACCCGGTCAGAAATATGCTCACTGACACTAGCCATAAGAATTTGCATTCGCTCTGCTTTGGTATCAATGATGATTCAAGGCACACGGCAGTGGAGAGTCAAGCGGGAAGCGGGGATGTTTTGTCTTCAAAATTCCTCCTCCTTCCTTTCTCTGTGATAATGTCCTTAAACCAAAAGGACGTGGATGAGCCAGGCATGGCAAGAGGAACAAGAATAAAAGCAAGCCTTCGACCTGTAGCGCCGAGCTGTGCAAGAGTTGGTTTACAGAGTTAGTAACTGCAGACAACACTGACATTAGTTTTCTATTGGAAACCGCTGGGGATATTCGTATCTGCTATTAATGCTGAACTCTGATGGTATCACATAAATTCAAGCCGGCAGTTACCATGGCACTGGAATAAAGGTGCTCTGAGGTCAAGGGGATGCGGTATCCAAACGAGCCTTCAATTCCAGGAGGAAAGAGGCAAAACCAATCTTCAACGCAAGCATCAGATCCATATGTAGGAAAACCAACGGCTAGTTTTAAATGTCATGTTTTTCAAAGCAAGAATTGAGGCTGGAACCAGCTCTATAAACTGGCTGGCTGGACTTTAGCTGCAGCTGAAGACAATCAATCAAAGCAGCTCTGAGCCTCTGAGAACGGGGGAGAGCGAGAGAGAGAGAAGGCGCACGCACATACACGGCGCACACACACGGCTGGGGGCACATTACAAGCCAGGCTAAGCTGTTAAAATTACACGGAGAAATTAGAGCTACCCTGTCCATCTGCAATAGAGCAGCTGGCACCTTCCTTACGGCACCTTGTGAGCGGGAGATCCCACTTCCAAGGGGGCAGTTATGATGGACAGGGAAGCAACACATTTCTTCATGCAAAATCTGTGCAACACGCTGCATCCTTCAGGGATAGTCACCGAAACCCCGACTCTCATCTCAAACTAGGGTAGCACTCCCAAGAGCGACAACCCCAATAAATGAGCCTGAGGACCTCTTATGAGCAGTATATTGGTGCCTCTTACTCGTGCTGACCCTTTGCTGAGTGGAAGAAATTGTCTTCCCCATCACAGCCTTCAAGCGTGTACAGTGAGACCTCTTCACAATCGGACCCTCTGGGCTAGCCCGTGGCTGATGCCAGCTTGGCTACTATATATTGCCCATAGTGACCAGAGGAAAATTGACTTCTACCGTGCTTTACACCCCATCCAACTCCCACTGACTGCACAAAGGCTGAGCTGGGTGTAAATCTCGAATGAATGTGGCCCTGAGAGTCGAAGTGTAGAGATTGACACCATGTTGGTAAGAGCCAAATGGAAATAAGAAACAGGAGATGTGCAAATGTTGAGCTGCTTGCACCTTGCAAATGCAACCGAGAATGTCTCCGCTCGCTGACCGTGGCACAGCGGGACCCGGGTCTACATGAGATCCCAACAAGCCCACCCGGGGCTCCTGGAGGCGGCCCTCCCAGAAAGAAGGTGCAGTGCTGAGATGGCAGGTTTGGAAGGGAAGAGTGCACACACTCACACTCATTCCCACACACGCACACTCGCACACTCTTCCTAGCCACGAGGGTGAGAGGAAAGAGATCAAGGGGAGCAAAGCCCAGGAGGCCTGACAGCGACGAAATCTCTGAGTCTGGAAAGCTGAGCAGCCCGGGTTCTGCTCAAACTTGTGTGAATCTGGAGTCACTCCTGATTCAGCTGAATCAGTAAGAGCAGAGTCAGAAGAGGATTGCCCACCCTACAGTTCGTGTATTAACAGGACAGCAGCATCGTCGAGCCGTCTTTTCCCCGACCGACCAACATCCTCCGGGCTCTTACCCTCCGCTAGCAACTTTTCTTTGAGGATCCCACCCCACAGCAACGAACTCCTGGTGTCCGTGGGAGGGTAGCTTCCTGGGGATGTTTCCCATGCTGAAAGCCCACACTCAGGACACCTGCAGCATGTGCTGCAGCCCAGCTCTGGACGGCGATCAAACTGCACTGCAAGGGAGCTCACGAGTGTTTCAATTGCTGGCGGGTAAGTGCAGAGGATTTCTGCCTGTGTAGCGCGAGGGTCTTGGGACACTTCCCCCCGCACCCAGGACGTCATCCTCCATCCCTACTGTTCCTGCTTGTGGCTCCCCAGCTGTGCATACAGCCCTCCTGCAAGGCTCTCCTCCCGTTGGGGAGGACCGAGGAACTCCTGACTCCGGCCAAAAAAACCTCTCTGAGCTTTAAAAGGAGGAAAAGACTCCCTGCCAAACACTCCTGGGCTCGCAGCCGGGCGAGGGATCAGCTAATGCCTGCTTTACAGATTTCCGCGCAACGTCTTCAGTCTCGATCACCGATGCCTCCAGCTGACGGCAACCTGCGTGGGAAACGTGGCGGCGCTACCGCGGGACGCGTGGCAGGCTGCGGCGGTCTGCTGGAAATGCATCGCAAATACCGTGCACCCGGGTCGCGCGTGCTCTTTGCACAGCGCGGAGGGCAACGTCCCTCCTGGAAAAGACCTGGCTTGACCCACAACACGTCTGGTGCTCCCTTTCCAAGCTGTCTTCCAAGGCAGCTCCAGCACTTGAGCTGAAATCCCTGTTAAACTCTTGTAACGATGCGCATTCAATAATTTCCACGACATTTATGCTTTTTTTTTTTTTTTTGCTTTCTTTTTCTCCTTGAAACCCTTTCCCCAGCTAAGCCCTATAAATATTGCTCGCTGTAGCCTCGCTTATCATTATGGTCATCACCACACGTTCATCCTCATATAAAACAGAAATCTATTCAATCAAGCACTTAACATAAATATTAAAATAACGGGAGGGACAAAATATAACTCTACACACAACTTCATGACTACCATAGCACCTATTACCATGACAAAAGCAAATTCTGGTTGGAGAGGAATGAGGAAAGGGGGGAGGGGGGAGTTAGGAGGGGGATTTTGACAGTCATTAAATATTTAAATCACCCTTGAAAAAATTTTTTTGTTGTCAGGTTACCAACCTTTTAAAAATTCAATTCACTAACCAGTTCACTCTATGTCACTATGGATACCAAAGAACCCTTTAAAAACTTGGGAGAGGTGGGTTTTTGCTGTTAAAAAGAAAACCGGCAACTTTCTCTTGGTGCTGTCATGACAGAGCCCCGCCGCGCGCCCCCTCCCCAGACCCACCGGTCCGAGGAAGGGCAGAAGCGTGTGCTACTCCGCTTCTCAGTCTCCCAGGATGAGTTTGACGAAAGAGGCGACGTCTGTCTCTTTGGATTCGTGCAGGGTGAAGAAAGGATGTTGCTACAAAGAAAGGGGGGGAAAACAGAAAACACTTTAAAATGCAACTCTTTGATCCCAAACAACGCAGCGCCAGGACAGCTTTGCCAAATTCTGCGCTGGGAACCCTGTCCTGATAAAACGCTCCCTTTTTCCCAATGGTTTGGGCAAGGAGGGGAGAGAGGTTTTTGTGCCGGGAGCTGGCACAGCTCTTCGGTTCAGGATCTAGAGCAGGGGCGGGCAATTATTTCGGGCTGGGTTTTGGTAAGCCATTGAGGGCCACGTGACAGGCAGCTAGGGGCAGATAACTATTAATTTTCTACATTTTTTAGGGGCCCCCCGGGCCGGATAGGATGGCCTGGCGGGCTGCATCCGACCCGCAGGCTGCATTTTGCCCAGCCCTGATTGAAAAGAGGCACCTGGGGTCTCTCTAGGTCTGCTCTTCAGTGACTGGCGGCCTGGTGGCATGGCTAAGCCGTGCTGGGGTGGGCAGGGAGATCTACCTACAGCTGCCTGTGCACAATGTGAGTTCTTTCTCTCCAAGTTTCATGGCTTTTGGGTTCGGGGGGTACATGTCATCCTTCCCCCCCAAGATGAGAACAGTATGTGGTACTTCGCTCTCGTTCCGACTACAAGGATGCACGAACGTCAGGGCGATGACAATAGATAGGACCATACACACAAAGGAAAACAGCCGTGCTCCAGGGGAATAGCAGGTGCATGGACTTAAAATCATATTTCGGCCATAGGGAAAAACAGGGAAGGCAGGACAAATGTTGGGCCTGTCCGCTCTGACTCTGTCTCTCTTAAAGCTGGCTTTGCATGTCATGTAGATCACTCCTGACCCATGCAAGAACGACCCACCTTTTATTTTTAGCTTGCTAAAGCATCCCAGCTGACCTAGCCTGGCCTTTTTGGCTGGAGAGACGGGCACGTTCACTGGGGCAGGCTTTCTCAGACGATGATCCCACTGTATTCAATGCAATGGTGTGCACAAGTAAAGCTGAACAAGCCTGGAGCGTATGCAGGGGGAAACCGCACGGGGAGCTTGCAGGCAGGCAGCAGATTTGATTTTTTTTTCCCACCGAGCTTCCAGCCATATTTATTTATTTGGTCTTTGCCCTCTGCGTCTTATTTCTTCTCAGCCCCTGCTAAAGCTCACAGCAGGAGATGGCTACTTCATCCCTAACCGCTCTGCAGAAAGGAAAGCCATACTGGCTGGAAAATGATAAACAGCTATATGTTAAACTACTTAATAGTAACCAACATGTTAAGACATCCTGCCAGAGGCCTTGCCTAGATTTCAGTAAATGGAAAAATGTGTGTGAGAAGGAAGGAAAAAAAATAAACCCAAAGAGCTGCTCCCCTTTGACTAGAAATGAGGTCTAGCATTTGCACCGAAGGCTGCAGCTTGGGGGGTGAAATCGGAGCTTCCTCTGGAGGTCACCGAGATGCTGCTATCTGGATGGGGCTAGAAGGGTTTATCTAATAATCAGCTATTGCTGCTATCATTCATCTGTGCTGAAGGCACAAGTCCCAGTCGAGGATCAGAGCCCCGGTGCATTAAAGCCTGTCGGACGTCTACGCTGCAGCGGTGTGAAGATGCCAGAGGTGCACCCTCCTACTGCCACACGCCGACCCTGGGAATGAGACGGTGATGCCACTCTCGGGGCTCAAAATCTGCCTCTTATGTGCTTGGGGTGTGAATGCAAAGGCTGGCAGTTTGGTTCTTGACTTTTTCCAAAGGCTTCCCGGTGCTCATTTCTACAGATCAGATTTGCAAATGTATTGCAGAGCTCCTGTCGCCCGGCATTTCCGCTCCCATCAGGCTCCTTGCTGCTTTTGAAGGTGCTGCTTATCTGACTCTTTGTGGACCTGAAACCCTTTGAAAATCCAGCCCTCTGAGCTCCATATCTGGAGGAGAGCACAGTCATCCAAGAGCCACAGGGAGGCCGGGTGTCTCTACGCCTTTATTCACTTAGCCAGGAAAGCATTCGGAAATACGTGGTGCAATTTGGCGCTGTTGTTCTAGGAGAACCCCCTGCTCTCAAGGTGTGTTTGCTGGCTCTTGTCTATGGGTCATACTCTGCCCATTGCACTGGATACACCTTGAGATCACACTGCCTGGTGCTTTGTAACCTCGCTCCTGTTACTAATGCAAAGGACACAGGATAAAATCACACTACTTTTTACTAGTAGAAGTGTCCCAAGTTTTTTCCCTGAGGTCACTCTACACCCGATGCAAACCACTTGCACTGGCGCAGGGCCGTACCTCCTGTATCCGTTCTTCTTTTCCATCCGTGTGAAGGCCTGGCTGCAAGCAAGTGCATCGTCTCTCCAAGCCTTCACTCAGTAGCTAGAATAGGCTAGGGCCCCAAAACACGGGTGCAGCCGTCCCGCCATCGCATGGGATGCGTCGCACGGGATGCATCTGACAAAGTGCAAGCCACAGGGGGACAAGGTCCTTTGTCTCACGCTCCGCTTCACCTGGGGGAGTGGGGCCTAAACTGAAGTTAAGCAGAGCCCATCTAGATCAGTTTTCCTGATGCTCAAATCAGTGCGCGCACAGTCAGATTTTCCATGAGAAACCTCAATTCCACAGGAAAGCAAGGAGCAGTCTCAGTCTAAAAAGGCAAGTCCATTCCAGTACCGCAACTTAATACCATGAGAGAAAAAAAAACAACAAAAAAACCCCATAACCACAGAACCTCACAACACTAATGTCAGCCATCAAATACCACAGTGTTGAGATACACTGGAAAGGTGATCCAAAATCCTAATTCAATAGAAACGAGTGCCGCTGCCAGGGGGTATTACGCCGCAGCAGACAGCTCTGCTCCGGTGAACCTTTGTGATAAAAGGCCATTTGGCAAAAGACTGAGATTTGCTTAAAATACATGCGCGTATTTATCCAATACTAAAAAGAAAATGATCTTGGGCCTCCCTTTGTCTCAAAAAGCAGCGTTTGAGCAACGTGCAGTCTATATATAACCCAACGGCATTACAGTGCCTAACAAAAATGCCACCGGACTTGCTCACAACTTACAATTAGGTTATGAAAGGTGCCTAGCCTCTCCACGCAGCGAGCACCAAAGGGGGTTACACAACTTGGGGCTTCTACCCAGCAGGTAATGCAACGTCCCGTATCAGACTGCATCGGCACATACGTTAAAAGTGGGGAGAAAGGCATGTGCATCATTTTTCACTGCTCACCTCCGATGGGAGGAAGAGATGAAGGAATACCGTTTGCCAGCACCTTGCTGTCTGGAGCCCAAAAATGACGCGGCACTGAGAGCGCGGACATGCATACATAGCCAGAAAAAACACGAAGGACTGAGCTCCTCATGGTGTCTACGTGCCTAATTACCACTGATAACCAGTGAGAGTGAGTTACCTAAATCCCTTGAAGAGTCTGGGTTAATATGGAAGTAAAACAGGACATGCAAGAGAGCGCGATGTTAACTCTTGGAGTAGACTCAACTCATTTTTTGTTGGGCTTTGATACTCTGGTTCTGATCCAGACTCACACTAGAGCCTGCATTTATGGGGAATCTCACAGCCAACGCCGTCCTTACCGACTCCATGTCCGGAGCAGTGGCTGAGTTCAGCTCCACGTCCGAACTGCTGACACTTGATCGGCAGGGGAGCGCACCGGACCTCTGCGGCCCATGGAGAAAGGCACGCCGGCAGCTGGGTTGCTGCGCGCTGACCTCCCGCTGTGACCTGCTGCCAGCGTTTTCCTCCCTTTGCTTGATGCTCTGTCCCAGCCAAGCTCAACACCAACATTTTGCACACAGCAGAAGAAATTTGCTCGCTGGATGACCGCTTGGGTCATTCCCACTACTAATAGCCAAAACGGCTTCAGTTCCAAAATCTCCTCTCCAAGGCACCGCGGCGACAGACCTCGGCAGCGCACGTTGCACTCTCTGTCCGCGAGCCACCGTGCAATTGCACAAAGGGAGTTTTGCTCCGGTGGACTTGCACTCACCACACTCATTGCTACCACCTAGCAGCTCCCTCCCTAAACTCTGGTACGTTTAATGCTTCAAGGGCAAAACACTGACCTTAGCTATGCATGTGCGCTTCTCCATTGGGAACTGAGCACCTGAGAGCAGAATCTGGAACTCAGGCCACGGTTTTCAAGAACAACTAATAATTTATGGTGCCTTAGTTTCCAGGTGCCCAGCTCAAGATGCCTGAAAAGAGCCCAATTCTCCTACATTTTTAATGAAGATGAGGTGTTTCAGAAGCTGGGCACCTGCAGTCATTAGTCCTTTGGAAAAACTGAAGCTTTGGCATCTAATAACCATCCCTTTAAATTCCAGCTATAATGCCCCCTTAGTCCAGCCACACTCACCATAAGCTCGGGGTACGTTGGTCGTTCTTTGGAATTCTTCTTCAAGCTGTAAAGAAAAAAAGGAAACGAGTTATAGTCACAGAAATGCTCTATCGAAAGGACAGAATTTAAATCTAAATTTAAATTTAGACCCAAGAATTTAAATCCCTGGGGAATGAGCGGAGCAAAGACTCCATGTCTTAGACCCACAGGGAGCTTGCAGGGAGCAGAGTATGCAGGGAAAGCCGCGAGCGCTCTCCGCTGAGGGACCTGCTTTTGTTTCACACGGACTCTAGTCTTTACAGGGCTCTCAAGACACCACACCTGATCCTGAATAACCTTTCCCATGGCACATCCGTGGGATAAATGCCTTCCTATGATTCATGCGCTCTCATTAGGAACTAAACGATGACTGGATTTCCAGCCCATTGCAAAGTCTTTCCACTGACTTCCATGGCCTTTGAGTCAGGGCACCTCTGTCCCTTCCTCATCCACGTGCTTATTTTGCAAGGCCCCATGTACACTAAATCCCACTAGAGAAAGACCCTCTACAAACTCGGCCTGGCTTTAGCTTGTACAAAGTCCCACCGCCATTACAGGAGGCAGCTGGAAGCCAGAGCCACCCAGGGGTGCCAATCTCACCCTTTGGAAACCTGCTCCATTGCACTATCCCATTTTTAAGCTTTTTTTAAAAGCCCCTCTCTTGCCACGAGCCCCTCTGACTTATCCGCTAAAAGCACCTCTCTTGCCACGAGCCCCTCTGACTTATCCCCTGTTACTGCACTTAGCTTCTCACGCTGCAGATCCATCCCCCACCCGTGGCCTCAGCAACTAAGGCTCATTCTCCACGTGGCCAGGCCTAGGAGTCCCCAAAACTTGTCTCCCCAGCAGGTTCGGTTCATGACCAGGTGACAAGCCCAGAACGGGCTCGGCAAGCCCCTGGGCTGAGTCAGGATTCCTCGTTCCCGCAGCCGGTATCAGCTCAGTGTAAGTGGATGGCAAGTTATAGCACATTGTGCAGTATGGCAGCAAACCCCTCTAGCTAGGTAAGCACTGGCTTTCATATGCATGAGCTGTATTGCTCAGAAGAGA
This sequence comes from Alligator sinensis, assembly GCF_000455745.1. Classification (NCBI taxonomy): domain Eukaryota; kingdom Metazoa; phylum Chordata; order Crocodylia; family Alligatoridae; genus Alligator; species Alligator sinensis. The sequence continues at coordinate 599,207 of NW_005841879.1, forward strand.
CACGGGGCACCAGCTGCAAAAACACAAGGGCTCCTTTCTAGCTGGCAGTCTGAGGTTTATCTCCTGAAGCCCCAGCATTGGGCTCCCTTTAAGTGGGCCAGCTATCATTAACATAGCAGCATTTGTTTCATTCTCCCATTAAGCCTTGCAAAACCCCTGTGTGGGACATAAGCACTGGGCACAGACTTGCTCAGGTGAAACTCATTCAGTGGCAAAGGTAGAAAAGGAGTCCTGGTTCCTCCAGGTAGATCCCTAGACATACTAGCTAGTATGTGGCACGTCTCTCCCAGCCGTACCAATGCCCTGCATGTAGGCTGTAGGTGAGAGGGCAAAATTGGGGTTTGATGCAACAGGTAGTTCCTTCAGTGCAGAGACGTACAACCAAAGGGCTTGCAAGCACACGTACGGCTGCACGTTCACCGCTGCGCCGGCAGTCACGTGGAACATCCTTTTTTCTCCTCTGTTACAACAGATGGCTCGGGAGGGTAAGAACAGGCAGGTTATTTTGGTTTCCCTCGAGCAGAAAATAGCCTTTAAAGACAGGACGTAATCTCTACTCATTTCCCGCCGGTGTATTTATGGGAAGACACTTGGAGCGACTTTAAAAGATCTTCACACGTACACACGTTAGTGACGGGGGGTTGGGTAAGTGTCACACCGAGCAAAACAAAAGTGAGAACCTCGGCTCTGATAAGCGGGTGGTCTGCTGGGATTTGCCAGGCCCTGAGGAAGTGGAGGATGCACGCGGAGCAGATATTTCCTGTCTCTCGCTGCGCGTGGTTCATTCACATTTAACTGTCATGCTGTACAATAACAGAGGATGAACCGTATCGGTGGGACCCAGCGGAAGATCAGACTTGTCATTTCCTTCAGGCCCAGCGATGGCCCAAGCTGAAGGGAACTTCAAAGGTTTGGGCACAGAGCTCGAGTCCAGGTTTCTCTGAACTTCGATCTTTTGTTAAATAAATTATAATTCTGAGTTACTGAACTCAAAAGTAATCTTAAACAATGAAACCTTTAAAAACCCACGGTTTAACACTTCTGTCCTAGACTGCGCAGAAATGAAGAACCAGTAAAGGCAGGTGCCTGAGGCTTTTCTTTTGTTGTGGTTAATGTTTTGCATGTTTTTCACTTAAAACGAGTGCCCTACCTATTCATGCCCAGAAATTAAGGACCCTACCCTGCTCTCAGACTCCACGGACCTATAAACCAGCCTAAAGACAATCTGGGTCTCAAATTTAGAGGGGTTGAGCCGAAGATGCTGCTGCTATGCACTTCAAGTACTCTGCAAGAAACCTGTGTATTCTTCTGCTAGTCTTTGATGATAGGGTTACAGAAGAGCACCCAAGCACTCCCTGGTGAAGGAAATGGCAAGACATTGCTGTTGTTTAACAGGGGTGACTATTATGATTGTGGATTTCCTGCTCCAAAAGCTGCCGGAGAAGCCCACGTGACAAGCCCCGAGAAACGCTGCTTGCAAATCAAATGTCTCGGCACTCTGTTACTGCAGAAATCCTTGCATGTGCCAAGCCCCCCTTGCTTTTGTCAAAAAAGTGTGCAAGACGGAGCATAGGAAATCTGTCCAGGAAACAGACTTTCAGGCTTAGGCTTGCAAAAAAGCCTGGATGTGTTAGTGTGTATATGTGCGCGTGCGTGAGCTCCCGCCTGCTGCCGGCTGGGAATGAACCTGCTGCACACAGGGTGCAAAAGATACTGATTTTAACCAAAAAAAGAAGGAAAAGGGTTACAGGAACACCTGGCTCCTTGGCTACTCTGAATGAGCTTCCAGAGAGGAGCCCAACACGCTGCTTCGAGTCCAGCGAGGTGGCTGAGAAACCTCTTTCCTGGGACACAAGCAGATCAGGCACCAAGCCCTGACACTGAGCCACTGGAAGCGTCTCGCATTTCTGCATCCGTCAGCCTGTGATCCTGCCGTAGCGCCCACGCAAGCTGCCATCCACCCACCTGCCAACTTGGCAAGCAGCAAGTGGCCCTGCAGTGCCTGGAAAAATAAAGTCACCTCCTGGCTGATTTTGAGGGAGTTTGGAGGAAGAAGCTGTTGCCAGATGCTTCTAAACAATGCACCGATGGAAAAGGGCAATGCTGAGTTTATGTCAGGGTACAGGGAGGGTCTCTTGTTTTTAAGAAGCAAGGTTTGCACCACGCAAGGCTGCTCCACTCTTTGAATCCGAACCTTTTATCTATCACGGAGGCCAAATTCCCCCCCTGCACTCCCATGGAAATCAGTGCAGTTGCCATAAAGGAAAGCACAGCTCGGCCTCTGGTGCAGACAGGGTTGAGGTCTGGATCAATCCCCTCTAAACCATCCCTCTCCTCAGCCAGGCTCGCTGGGGAAGAGCTTCCCACGAGGGCCTACAAGGCTGGGGAGGCAGGGGGTCGCTCCAGGTCAGCTCTCCGTTTCCTCAAAGCCTCAGGAAACGGCCAGTCTCAAGCCCCTCTCATTTTCCGTACTGGAGGCCTCAAGGGAGACCCACTCAGACCCAAGTGCCCATGCACAGGAAGAGGGGAGCGAGCTGCTGATGAGATGGGCCAGGAGTGCATGCGTTTCTGAATCTTCTCTCGGGTAACCACCTGCGGGGCCGGGTCGCAGCTCTACGTCGACAGCACCAACCAAATGACCTGTTGGGTTGTTGAACCGTTCATCCAAGACCTCGCTGGGCTGAGACGTTCACTTCTCCCTCCTCTTCTCCAGGGAACAACCCCAATGTGAGGACAGGTGCCATGGAGGTGGGTGCCCCCCCAGCTGCATACCTTATGCCAGCTTTGCCAGAGAAGACAAACAATTTGCAAGCTGCAATGCAATTTTCTGCTGCTTCCACCTGCATTTCTCCTTTGTGGCTAGGATGCACATAACCCACTGGTTAGTGGGATGGGGTGGAGAGGGGTGCATGCAGCACAAGTAAAGAGCCTTGTTGTTCAGCTAAAGCAGTGCAGCGATGGTACCTCCGGATGCCTGGGGATCAATCCCCGGTGTTGTCCGAGATAGCATCCATCCCAGCCCCATGACATGAGAACTGATGACAGCAGCAAAGGGTTTGAGATCAGAGAGTCCTAAAGAAGCAGGCCCGGAGGGGACTTCCAGAGGTTATCTAGTCCAACCCTCGCGCGAGGCAGGAATATCCCTATGCAAACCATCCTATGCAATCCATAATTGTAAGCAGTTTCCCACAGTGCAATAAGCAGTAAGGACCCCATCCACACACCAGGCCAGCAGGATCCCAGGTTGGCTCCAGGCCCAGGGCATGCAAGGCAGACGGCCTCACGTCTACTTTGACCTATGTAACATAACCAGCCACAACGCCTCTTGCTCTTTACCTGGTGAAACGAGAACGTATCAAAGATGCACATTATGTGCAGACAGCCTGACCATATAGTACAGCTCTGGATCAAGCTCCCTAAAAAGAGGGGGGGTAATTTGACTTTCACTGCCAGGACAAGGGGGCACAGGAGGGACCCGCTTACCACTGCGAGGTAAAATCAACGAACTCTGCAGAGAACTTGTCTGCCGGGAGCTGTGGCGAAGGCTCCTCTACCACCTGCTTGAGCTGCTGGAACGGCGTTCCCCACGAGTCGTACGGAAACCTCAGGATTGCCAGCTCGATCTGGGAGGGGAGAGAGGGGCAGAGGTCAGTGATAACTCCTACAGCCTCGTGGCTTTAACTGGCTAGCTTATGACCTTTGTCATTCATAGATTCACAGATGTTCGGGTCGGAAGGGACCTCAGCAGGTCATCGAGTCCGACCCCCTGCATAGGCAGGAAACAGCGCTGGGGTCAGATGACCCCAGATAGGTGCTTGTCCAGTCTCCTCTTGAAGACCCCCAAGGTAGGGGAGAGCACCACCTCCTTTGGAAGCCCATTCCAGCTTTTGGCAACCCTTAGGGGTAATAAAGAAGAATGAATTAGAGCAGACGATTTAATCCTCCTCTATTACTAATATGCCCATTACTGGGGTACATTGTATGAGCGCCACGCTCTGACTCCCTAGAGGGATAAGACTGGGCTGTACGCGGCTCCTTCATCCTCCGAGCCTGGTCTGACATCCCTCCCAGGCCAGAATGAAATAAGAGCAGGGTTGTTTAAAAATAAGCATGCCAGACTTCAGCTGAGGTAGACCAACCTCCCTTTTCCCATCCAAAACGCTTTGATTTTTTCCCCCCTGCCTTTTGTCTCAGGTTGGTCAGAAATGTGGATCCTGAATTTCCACTGCCCTATACCTTGCGCTGGCATTTGCACGGCCCAGCACAAGGAAGTAGAGGATTCGCACGGCCAACGTCTCACGACTCATACTTGTGGTCCAGTCGTGCCCAGTCCATCACAGACCGGAGGCCCACGGTGCTCGTGGCCAGACAAGCAGCAGCGGCCTTGCCCCAAGGAGCCTACAAGCTGGTTACAATCACAATTGCCTAGTTTTAATCCTTCCTTCCCCTCTTTTGCTGTGCGAACCCCCCTACCGCAAAACGCCAGGTCTTGAACTAAACGGGAGGAAAATGAAATGCAGAAAGCGAACAGCGTTTTCCTTGTCCATTCTCCTGTAGGAGTCATCCAAAACAATCAGGAGGTCCAAAAATTCAGCCAGTAGCCTAATTCCTAAAATGCCTTTTAACGCCAGTATGCCTGCCTTTTAGGACAGGCCATCACTCTCTGATTTTTGCTGGCTGCTAAATGCTGAGAGTGTTTGTTTGATTCATGGATTTATTTGAGGCTGCACATTCAGCATTTCAGGTGGTTCACCAATGTTAGCCGATGCTGCCATCAGCTGGGGGCTTGCCGAAATTACGCTTGATTCCCTTTTAAGCAGGTTTTGACTCCGCATTAACAACCTTGGGCTCAGCTGCGCCTTGAAGGGACAGCCCAACTCACTGTGCCTGTGGCCCAGGGATAATGCAACGGGTTTGTTCTGCTGGTTTGAACTGAGATCAGCACAGCCCATAGTCCCAGAGGGAAGTCTAGGACCTGTTGCAGCGCTAGATGGGTTTATAGGACAAAGGCAGCAGCAATTCCTGACTGCCTCGGAGCATTTATCTGCACACTGAGGTAGGGCTGTGCTAACATCCCTGTTTTACTAGAGGGAAACTGAGGCACGGAGACCAAGTGACTTGCCCCCAGGCAGAGCACAGAATTAACCCTGAGACTTCCAGTTCCCAGGCCTGTACCCAAGCCTGGGAAGAAGGAAGATAAGAGCAGCTCAACTGCATGTCAGGCATGCCAAACCACATCCTGGGCAGGTGTTAGTTGCTTTCTTTCTTCTCCGCTCTGATCTTTCCTCCTACAACTCTCTTTTCTGCATAGTTAATAAAGACCCTCCTGCTGATCTGGACAGAAAAAGTTTCTCACTGTGGTTTAGGGCTAGACTGCAAGACTGAGCCTTTAAAGCAAGAAGAGCACGATGGGATGGCTGCTGTCGATATAAGGCAATCGCGGCATTTGACTGAGGGTACCTGTGCTGCAAGGTATTTGGAGGGAGAGATTGAAGGAGGGTGCTAGAGGACAAAATGTACTGGATCTGCTTGTTCGCACTGGTGCTGGCATTTCTTTTACAAGGAGAAGCATCCTCACGGTCCGAGAATCAAATTTGGAAATCTGGGCCTCGCTGATCAAGGACGCCCATTCCAGCAGGGCCTAGGTCAGGGGTGGGCAAGATGTGGCCCACGGGCCGGAGGCTGCCCGCCAAGCTATGGGGGCTCCTAAAAATTTAGAAAATGAACATGCATCTTGGCTGCCTGTCATGTGGCCCTCAATGGCTTGCCAAAACTCAGTAAGTGGCCCTCCGCCCGAAATAACTGCCCGCCCCTCGCCTAGGGGGGTGGTGAGCGCACAGTGAGATTAGAAAATGAGCTGCAGCTTCTTTCTCCTTTACACTACAACACGTCATGAGTATTTGGGACAGGAAGAGGTGAATACGTCCCCTGAAGGCCCACGGGGAATGGTGCTATGGATCTCAAGAATATAAGCATGAGACTATAAAACCCTTAAGCTCTGGTAGCTTTTAGTGCTGTCTTACCATAGTGATTCCCAGGCTCCAGATATCTGATTTGACGCTGTAGCCTTTCTGGTTCAGTTCAGGGTTTATTCTTTCAGGCTGGAAGGAGAAACGAAGAGAAGCTGATTACAAGCACAGCTTAGGCTCCCTTCCCGTAAGGCGGGGTGACCCCGGTGCTAACACCACGAATGCCCCGAACCAGCACTCACTGCTGAGCTGGATCCTGGAGGGGAGCACACTTGGGCCATGGGTTTATTAAAACTGAATCTCCTCTCTGCTATCTTGACTGGATCTGGCTTATCTTCTCTGTCTAGTGGGGACAAGCACCAAGGCTGGACACTGGGTTATATCCAAGGAGGTAAGACAGCAGAAGCTGAATCCCAGTCCCTGATTCCCAGGGTTCAGATCTGCCCAGGAGGTGGCAAGCCCAGTTCTCCAGGACCTTAATCCTCAGGGAACCATTTATACTGGTTTTTCCACTGGGCAAGCACAAAACAGCTGCTACCGTGGGGCTCTTTGTGATGCTGGGCTCCCCTGCCGGGGCATAACGTACGCCACTTTTGAAGTGGCACGTCTGCGTGGCTTATGTGTCTCATCTTGACGCTGCTGGTGACCAATGCTCCCTATTGGTTTATTCCCATCAAAAGACCATCATTGTCTCCACTACACCAATAGGGAAACTGAGTAAAGACCAAATGCAACTTTTTCAAGGTCACATAATGAATCACCCAGGAGTCCTGATTCCCAGGCTTGAGCTGTAAATAATTAGACAAATAACTAGCGAGACCCATCTTAAGTGAGTCATCGAAACAAGGGTTGTTGGTTGTAGCTGTGTTGATGATCCCTATGCCTGAATAAGGTTGTTTGTACTCAAAAGCTTGCAAATAAGTTTTTCCAACTATTTATTTTGTACCCAAAAGCTTGCAAATAACATTTTTTCCAACGATCACATTTATCCAAAGAGCCTTGTCTGTCATCAAAACAACGCATTGGAAGTTGTTATCTTTCAGGCCTCCTACATGTAGGTGATCCATCCCCAGTTTCACATGCTTCTCTCTGTATCACAGCAGTTTCTCATGCATCTTTCCCAAGCATCTCAACTTACCGCCATGTAAGGTTTGCATCCTGCATCCATGGTTTTAGCAACAGAGTCAACGAGGTAACCGCTAATTCCAAAATCACACATTTTCACCTGCCCCAGTGCATTGATCAGCACGTTGGAGGGCTTTACATCTGCAAGAAGGAGCACACACCGCCGTCATGATCACAAACACTCCTCACCCCACCATTTCAGAGTATAACCAGGTGCAAACTTGGTTAGTTAGCTTCCTACCGCTGCAGGGCACTCACTCAAGGTACCAAAGCAGTATCAGAGGGAGGGAAGCTGGAGAAAAGACAAAATGGCCCAAATCTTCAAAAGTGGACTCTCAGCTGGTGCCCAGATTTAAAATAGGATGGAGCCAAACCAAAGGTGCTAAGCACCGGCAGCTCCTAGCGACTCCAGCTGGGGTTAAAATCACCCAGAGGTGATGGAAATCGGGCCCAAAGTGGCTTATTGCCCATCACACTGATTTGACTCCCATTATAGTATCTGAGTGCCTTATCTTCAACGCATTTATCTTTGCAACACCCCTGTGACTGTGAGCCGTGCTTACAGATGTGGGAAACGTGGGCAGAGACAGAGAGACTGTGTGACTGATCCAAGGTCATGCAGGATATCTGTGAGCGGGTCTCCCAGAAAACGAGTTAACTCCCTCACCATGAGCCACGCCGCCTCTCTGAACGCACCTATCTTCAGAGGCCACTTCTGAAAAAATCTGCTCTAAATACATATAATAATACAATAGTCAACGGGGGCTGAAGCTGGTGGCACGCTCCTCCTCATCGAGGCATTGTGGTACATGGCTGATTGGCCTCTTCTCTCTACTCAGGGCCGTGCGATCAAACTGTTGGGAAGCTTTTGTCTATTATCCCTGAATGACAACCTTTCAACTGAAATCACACAAACAACCCTCTATGAGCCACGCAGAATTTTCCACCCACTTTCGGCGATCCAGAAGGCAGGATTTCGACCCCAGGCAGGCTCGTTAGAGGGAGATCATGAGCGGCTGTTAGTTTTGAACTCCTTTCACTTCAAACAACTCTATCCCCAGCAGTCACTCTGCAGAGATGGGGGGTTTTTTCTTTTCGTGACATACGGAATACAGTTTTTAAAATAAAGGTGCCAACCAGCAAAAGAGCAAGATAGTTTCCTTTTATGTACGTTCCTGGCATCTGCGTGGAGGCAGTTTTTAAACTCTCTTGACACTGTCCTACATAGCTGCTGAAATGTAGGTGCTTTAAAGAGACCAGAGGGATTTTGAAAACCAAAGCCAGACAGAAATGCCACATCTGGAGCTTGAAGCCTGCAGAGCTGCGTAAGTCAGGACATAAAAATCACTGTGGCATTTAAGAGGAAGAAAATGCATAACAAAGAACAATAAAAACAGTAGCAGAAGTGTTTAAAAATAAATAATTAAATTATTGTCATTATTAACATTATCATTGCAGTTAGCACCTAGGAGTCCCTTTCAGGGGTCAGGACCTTCACTATGTTAGGCCCTGCACAAATGCAGAACAAACACTGTTTTTGTGCCATCACCATCTCTGGTTATAAGTAATATAAATAACACAGATAGAAATCAGGAGGTTTTGAAACAGGCTTTATAGCATTTATCCCAAGACCACCTCTTCGTATTACTCAGCACTGACAATTTGGTTGAAAATCCAGAGATCTGATGAGAAAACTTGGTGTAGCCCTCCCGTTTTTCCCCCTACCTGCTATATCCTAAAGTGGGATTCTTAAGCTAAGGTCATCTATGTCCAAGTCTCCCATGGGATAAGCTGCTGATCTAGCCTGCACCTAAAAGTCCTGGCTGCATGAGACTGGGCCCAAATTAGGAGGTGCCACCGGGCTTAATGTAAATGCTAAGGGCATGTTCTGCATGGGGAGGCATGATCCCAAACCAGCCAAAAGTCCAAGAGCTGGGAACCCATCCCATTATTAGTCAGGTGCACCTCTGCTAGTGGGTGATGGGGAAGCAAATTATCTATTTATTTTGCCAGCCAGTAGAGGCTATTTCATATGTTCAGCTTCAGTGGAGATACGCTGAGCAGCACCCTCTCCAAGACACCTGCACATCCTGACTCTACTTTTCCTTACATGTTTTGGGCTACACGGCCATAGCCAAGCCCTTGTTTTGGGCTACAAGGCCACAGCTCCCAGCTCTAGGCTGTGAGGCCACAGGATTTCCCCCTGACTTCGGGGGCACCTCCCCAGCTCTGAGAATAACCCCCACAAGAGGCAGAGCCAGAGGCTAGGCTCAGTGGGAAGCAGACACTGCCAAAGCACGCGTGAGCTGCACTTACCTCTGTGAATGACGGAGAGTTTGCTATGTAGATGTTCAAGCGCTTTTACAATCTGAAACACAACAAATCCAGAGTGAACCAGGGCTCGCAGAAGCCAGACAAGGATGGACCAACGGGGCTAGCCCACACCAAGCCTCCTAACCCCAGCGCTACAGCAATGGGTCGAAGCTTGGGGGAATAATCTAGGAACCCCCTTTCAGCAGTACACCGCTTCATCATTTAAGTCAACTGGCAGATGTCCGGGTATGGAGAGCAGATAGATATAAACTCAGGTTAAATATTGAAAGCCAAGCAAGAATTTGCATGTGAGGGCTGGTTTCTGGGTCAGTGCAGAGATGAGAGGTCCCCAAGGGTGAGGCTCAGAAGAGCAACAGCACCCTGAACTCCACTTACGGAGACAGCTATTTTCCCTAGGATGTCTTCTGGAATCGTCAGGCCTTTGTCGATGACGTGTTTGTAGAATTTGTCCAGGGAGGTATCCATCAGCTCCATGCAGATCCACACGTCTCCCTGGAGGAAAAAACGGGGAATCCTTACCAACTGGAACGAGTCATCCCTTGGTTGTATGTGCGGGTGACTTCTGTAACGCTCCCACTGGGCTTGTCCTCACGGTACCTTATGCAACCTTCCCCCAGTTTCTCCACTCCCCTTCAAGTAAGCTGAGGTCAAGCGCAACGTGCCTGATGTATTCATGCACGACTGCCCAAGAGGCTGCACTTTGCAAATCCCAGAGTTAGAAATCAGATGTTGGTTGAATTCTCTGGAGGCCCTTACAAGAGTTAGGAGCCTCAAGTCTCACTGAAAGACACTGGCTGCCTTTCCAAAGAATGGGCTGCAGGGTCTCTGAAATGTGCCACAGGTCCGTCATGCCATCGGAGGGCTCTTGCAGGAACTGTGTCCTGTGAGCTGCGAGTTTTCGGTACACACATCGTAACAGAAAACCCACCATCGATAGATGATGCGGAGATGGCTTGCCAGGTCTTTCCCAGCATCTATGGGGCTTAGCTCTCTTCTGAAAACAGAAGCCCCCCGAGCATCAGGTGGAAAACGCCTCTTGCTAGGGACCGCGACTCTCTGTACCCCTCAGGAGCAGGGCACATGCTAATAGTGCTCTATCAAAGTAACAGGACACTTCAAAGATACTTGGTCCCAACAACGAAGGGCATGGTGTGAGATCCAAGATAGCAACCAACTTACAATATGTGCCAGCCTTCAATCTTAGGTGTGAGCTCCGTGGTTGTGGGGATGGGCGCTATTAATAACCTAAGTACCCAGCAGGAGAAGAAGATGGGCAGGTATCCAAAATGGGCAGGTATCCATCCAAGATGGGCAAGTATCCATACCTCTCGAAAGAGAGCCCCATAGAAGGTGACAGTGAAGGGGCAGTCTACCGTCCTCATGGAGATGTCCAGGTCCATCAGTAACCTCTTCTGCTCCTGGCTATTCACCGTGGCTCGGATCCTCTGGAAGAGAGAAACATGTTAGCACTCCGCAGTGTCCAACTTGCAGGCTTAAGCTTGAAGGTGGAAATACAAGGTGCGTACACACGCACCAACTTCCTGACAGCTAAGCCAAGTTAACTTTTTAAAGTCGACTTAAATGCAGCATAAGATACTACTTCTGAGGTGTGTTATCTTGAGTCCCATTAGTTAAGTCGACTCTGCTCCAGATGTGTGTACGCTCTGACAGTTAAGTCCACTCAGCTCACAGGATGGCTGCTGCCATGTCAAGGAGCTGTACGTGTGTATGGTCCGACGCGGCTTAAGTCGCTTTAGTTAAGTCACCTTATTTTAAGTCCGCTTAGTACGTGTGTACGCACCCACACAGGGAAAACTGCTTAACGCCATTCCCATGAGATGATGGCGGTTACTTTCTTTTCTGAAATGCTTCTCCTTTCCACTACTTTTTTACAGCACCTAAGAAACTCTGTGCTCTAGGGGGTTGAACAGGAGGACTAACTCAAGGCAGGGGTAAATCAGTGGTTTATACTAGCCCAGAATTTGGCCCTGAGAGTTCTGGGTTCTAGTCCTGTCTCTGCTGCATGGCTGTGGCTGGTTCTCAACCTTTTCAGCCTCAAAGTATCAGGGTGTAGCCGTATTGGTCTAGAGGATTGCCTTTTCAGGCTCAAAGCATTCCTAGGAAAATGCCAGCTCTGAGCTTTCACTTGTTTTTTTGACTACAGAAAAATAATAGAGCCATTCTTCTGTGGCAAAGCACTCAGACTGACCACAACAGGGCAGAATACTTTTGGCACCGTGTGGATTCCTGTTTGAAAACTCTGAGTTGATTGTGTGAATCATGCAGGCACTTGCAAACCTAACCGTGCTGATACTGTGCAGCATCTCGTGGCACCCTTAACTGGACTTTATGGCACGCCAGGATGCTGCAGCACCCCAGTTGTGAATCACTGCTTCCTGGGGCAAGAGTTTCCTGTCTCTCAAAGCAAAACCAGAGGCCACTTTTAAAATTTGGTCTCTGCAAATTTAGAAAAGTCTAAGTCGACTTTAGAAAAATAGGTAGGAATAAGCCCCCTTGCAGTGGTGAGGTAGGATTTACTTCTGTGAACTGCTGAGACATCCTCATTGGAGGAAGGGTACAAGATTATCGAATCTCCCTCTTCCCTTTCATGGGGGAAAGCCTCTGCAGCAGCTGCCAGCCGTAGCATGAGATGCTCGTATAGTTTTATGAGCTGACACAGCTCCACATCAACCAGACACAGATACTCTGAGGCTCTTTGGTCAAAGCCACTGGAGGCTAATCATGCATCAGACTTAAACCGCTCGAGCAACTGGGATGAAAGTGCGCGAGAGCGCTGTTCCTACCGTCCTGCCCAACCGCATCCATCCCCGCTTTCAGAGGGCTTTGCAGCCTGGTGGCTACCAGGAAAAATAAAACAGAGCAGACAAAATATAACAGATGTGGGTTCCCGGATTACTTCTTGCTCCACAGAAACTGGGCAAGGCTTGTTACGCTGGAGGCAGCGAGGACAAGCTAAGAATTGCATTTCCCTTCGCTTGTAAAGCCTTGCACCTTTTTTCCCCATATTTTAAATAATAGGTAACTCTGAGCTCACATTTGGCCTGTAATATATAATATAATATAATATAATATAATATAATATAATATATTGCAATACATTCCAGGAGCCCTTGTCATGAAGCAAGAACCTCCTTCCATCCCAGTGTGCCAGGGGCTGCACAAACACATACCAAAAAGACGTGTTTCTAGCCCTTTTAGGGCAGGAACCAAGTCAAAATGACGTGTTGACTTTCTGTGTCTGGGCTGGGGGAACCCAAAGAAAAACAAAATAATTGCTAGAATGGATCCGTGATTTCTGCTTTAAAACAGCGGTTATAAAACAACCCTAGGACTTGCACTCTACCTTTACCGCCATGATCTGCCCGCTCGGCATGTGCCTCATCTTCTCCACCACCCCGTACGCGCCTCGTCCCAGCTCGGAGATCGGCTCTAGATCATCGGCCTTGACTTCAAAGTTCTGGAGAAGGAATTGGGAGGGGAGAGGGAGGAGCAGGAGGAAACACCGTGAAAACATCGAAGGCAAGAGAACGGAGGCCACCGGTCTTCCCTTCT
>NW_005841879.1:612217-613749 GCF_000455745.1 Alligator sinensis
AGAAAAGCCAAGAGGTGCTAAGCTGTAATGCACCTTGAACACACAACCTTCCTCCTGTAGTCTTGGAGAGATTGCTTAACCTTCTCCGCACCTCCCTGTCCCCACCTGTAAAATGGGCGCACGATTCCCCAGGGAAGACGGTGAGAATGAGCCAGGTAACAATTAAGGCAGCGCTCCGGAGAGGAAAAGCCCTCCTGAGGTGCAGCCCTCACCTCTGTGCCCCGTACCTCCTCACCACGACCGAACGATCTGGAAGACTGGATCCCCCCCTCCTCGGCTCATTTATTTCTTAGGGCTTCAGGAGGAAAATCAACCCAAACCACTGCCCGTAACTGTCAGTCGGCTTCAGGTTCCCAGTGCTGCAATGGTTGGGTTGGCAAACGCCAAGGGAAAGTGATGAAGCAACACTTCCCATAGGACTTTCCTTCAAAAGAAATACTATGGAAGCATTCCTGACTGGTTTCATGACTTGTAAAAAGCTTATTTCTACAAACTGGCAGTAAGGCCAGACAGCAGTCGAGAGCTGTCCCTCTTTAAACCTCCCCAGATTTATTTTGTCTAGCCTCCGGGAGCTCCTTCTCCTTGCTTTACATGAAGGAAGACTTTGTTTGGAGCGCTGCATCCCAGCCCTTCTTTTCGGGGCGACATTGTGCAGAGGCTCTATTTTTGCTTATTATTATTTTTGGAGTTTAAAATATGCCTCAGCTACTAAAACCCAGCCGCTCTGCATGCTGAACGCATGACCGCAGAAGTCAATCATCCTACAGAAAGTAAGCGGTTATAATGAACTGATTCACGGCACATAATCCCACACCGCTTTCTGCCTCTGCAGCAGAAAAAAAAAACAAAACTGCCGCCTGAAATGTGCTGGTTGGAGAGGGATTCTCCCAGTTTGGGCGCACACACTGTGCTACTGTACGGCTTGACGGCTCAATCACAACTACATTTACTGTAAAAGTAGCCCTGACTGGTGGTTTTGTGCTACGACGTGGTTTCAAGCACCTTTTCCCTGCCTGACACTGCTCCTACTGTTCACCGCCGACTCTCTAAACAAGCCCTCTGTCTCCTTCAGGCATCGCTCTTAAATTTAGCAGCAAAGTTAAAGGGATCGAGGAAAGTGGCTTTCTCTAGGGGACGCGGATAGGTCAATGGGGGCACTGGAAGATGGGCATGGAGGTACCGTGTCCTAAGAAACCCTGCGGGACAAATGACTTATGGGATCAGGACGGCCAATACCACCGGGGTAATACTGCAGCCAAGACAAGTCACACTCTTCAATAGGAAACCAAAGAAAGAAAGACTGAGCTCTGGGGCTGTTGGGTTTTTTTTAATGAGGGCCTGTCTCTATGCACCTTCCAACCCGAACTTGCTGCCTCTCTGCGCTGATCCTTTTGGAGCTGTCCTACTTTTCCTCTTCCTTGGGATTGTGGGGAGAGAGAGCTGCTTTTCTTGGAACAAGGGCTCATTTTAGCAGCAGGCATTTCTTTGACTCGATACTGGGCCACCGCGCTCCAGATGCTTCTCACACTCTT
>NW_005841879.1:613780-642246 GCF_000455745.1 Alligator sinensis
CAGCCCCGGCTCTACGCCAGGGAAAATAAAAATTCAAATGAAAGAAAAGCATCCAAAGATAGACATTGTAAAATGCTAATGAATTAATACATCACCTAATAAATTAACCACCTGACATGTCTTGCCCTGCTTCATTGGACTAGTGCTGGAATGGCATTTTTCTCCCATCAAAATCTCGTTTTGCCAGTAAAATGAAAAGTGCCAAATCATCCTGGATTCCAGGCATGCTTTCCTAAGAATCCGATTTCAGGACAGGATGACCTGCACTGGGTTCAGATCATGGTCAAATGAATATATGGTAGGAAAAAGCCCCCAGTGTTGGAAGAAGATAATGTCCGAGACGCAGGGTTTAAGTCCGGGTCACCCAGAACTGAACCGGGGATAAACGCCGTGGCTGAACTTCCAACTGGTGTACGAGCTGATTCTCCAAGGGGATTAGTTGTGACTCCCATAGCTAAGGTTTCCAAAATCCTTTAGACACCCCAGTGTTTTCTCGTGATTTCTATTAATAATATTAAAATCAAATTGGGGAAGAGATGTTTCTTTTCCAAAGAAAACCCAGGCTTGATTCTGACTGCAGCCATGCACGTGCATGGGTACACATATACACACCATTTTTAATGCTGTTGTGCAGTGAATCTAAGCTGCTCAGACAAAAAGATGTGGGATGCTCTTTTACCATGCAAAGGAAGGGAAGAGCAACCTGTGTGCAACCCTTCGTCCATCCTGGTTACGAATCCACGCCTTAATCCAGCAAGTTCTTTGAGGCTACTGAACTGGCTTTGATTTTCTCAGGTGGGTGTTCAACCTCCTCGTCCTCTAGCTTTCCCAACCCAGTGAAAAGCAAAAGAGGACCCAGGTGTCCTTGCATGAACAAGGCAGGCATTTGGGCAAGCTGTCAACACAAACGAGCGACAACTAGGCTTTGAAGCTAACAGTCTTAGCAAGAAGCAGGGGATGTTCACACCTCAGCTGGAGCTAGGACTTTCTTCTCAGCAAACAAGTCAATATTCAAAGGGAGGCCCAGAAAAGAGAGAAGAGTAGAAGCATGGCATTCGGTACCCCTCCCACAGAGAAACGGGCTGTTCCCCAGGTGAAAGGGAGGTTTCCAAAAGCCTTGAAACAAGTTGTATAGTTTCCCATCTCAGTACCAGTACACATTGGATGACCGTTCCCCGACGTGCCGCTTTGGGGCCAACGGTTGCTGGGTGTGTCGTTAAATGCTCAGTCGTCGAGAGGTCCATAAAGAGACCGCAGGGAAGCCCTCTGCCTCCGAAAGCTTATGCTCTACCTCTGATGAGTTAGTCTATAAAGGTGCAAATCTACCCTGCCTTCTGCCTGAGATTACAGGGTACCAGGCTTCACAGCCCCTGACAAAACAGAGCACATCTGGTCCTCCTTAGTGGCTGTACGGCAGGAAGGTGGAAAGGGAACCTGAAGCTGTCAAATGAAGATCTGGAAGGGACACAAGGACACTTACACTTTGGCAGCTGCACCCCAAACCAAAACCGAATGAAGAGGCCTGTTATTCTGCCCAGGCATGCAGTGATTCCTATTGGAAAACCTAGTCCTTTTACTCCACAAGGCTCAGCATCCCAAGCAAAGTCTGGCAGCAGTCCTGCCTGGTTAGCAAAGACCCTGGTTTTCTCCGATTTAAAAAAAAATCCAAAATTTTCCGATTTAAAAAACCCCTCAAAATCCACATTTTTTCATGATTAAAACAAAATGCTATTCTCTCTCTTTGTGTGTGTGTATATATATATCTAGAAATATAGATATCTATATATAACGTGTGTGTGTGTGTATATATATATATATATATATAGAAATAGATATCTATATATAATGTGTGTGTGTGTGTATGTATATGTGTGTGTATATATATATATATATATAGATAGATAGATAGATAGATAGATATCTATCTATCTAGATATAGATAGAGAGAGAGATCTATATATAGAGATATACATCTCTATATATGCTAACCAGCAGGGATTCTGGCTTTCTCTGATAAAAAATTCCAAAATTTTCTGATTTTTATCTATCTATCTATCTATCTATCCCTAGATATTTAGATATCTATATACATAGCTATTTATAGCTATAGATATATCTATATACATATCTATATCAATATATTGATAGCTATAGATATACATAAAAATCACAAAAATTTGGATTTTTTTCTCAGAGAAAACCAGGATCCCTGCTGGTTAGCGGAGCAGACGCTGTGCAAAGGGACACTGAACTTGAGTGCCTGGAGGGGTCATTCTCAATGCTTTGGGGGCTGTCAGACTTAAGACGATACGTTACTGTTGAAACAGGAGTTCCAAACAAAACAAAAAAAAAAGATTTGGAGTGGGGGAAAAAAAAGCCATCAGTCTTCATCCGATTCGGGAGACCTCCAGGACCCTGTATCAACTACATACCCATTGTACAGGGATGGTCTCTCTGCCCGGGTAAGCTAAGCAGCTCTGTGCACTAAGGGACTCCAGCCAACAAGCATTAACTCCACGAACTCTTCAGCTGGGGGATGTCTCTGTTTTCATGCCGATGACACCAACCGATGGCTGAAAGCCAAGTGGGCGATACGAATAAACTCCAGGGGATACTCCAGCATTTGGAAATGGCTAACATTCACACCCACGATTCAAAGTAAACTTCAGAGGCTGGGTCCTGTTAGCATTTATTTCTCCTGGTTGGGGGAGAAATTCATATTTGGAACGAAGCGGGAGAAAGCCATTAACATAACCCAGAGCTTAGCAATCAGCATCTTGACCCTGACTACATGTTACTATTAATAACGTTAAGTGTGCGATGTCAGGGCCGTTATGTAAGAGCCGGGCAAGGGTTTAACAAAGCTGTGAGTGTCACAAAGGGAAACAGGGCCACGCTCGCTAATCCGGGTCATTCCTTGGAGAAACAAAGGAGGAATCGCTGTGCCGGCATTTGCACCAGGAAGGCTTGCTTTATTGTGAAGGCCTCCTGCTCTCATGTTCCCCTGGGCTGGCTGTGCAGTGCTGCTGCCTTCCGGATGGGAGGAGCGTGAGGATGCAGTTTCTCAGCGAGCTCCAACCCATCTGCTTTTTAAGATGGGATGTTTAAATTCATGCAAAAGAACCATTACATGATCCCTTATCTCCTTCCCCCACCCAATTAGGCAGGTTGATGAGAGGGGGCTAACACCTCTCTATACAGTACAGGACTACCTGAGAAACAGTGCAAGGGAGATACGAATGGCAGCTACAGCCGTGTACGCCGGGTAGAAGGGCACTGGGTCAAGAAAACTCACTCCTACTGGGATCCTGCTGTCTGGGGACTGGGAGCCTGCTGGCTGCCACCTGATTAAGTCAGCCTCCAAAGCACATCTCTATCTGTGTGCATTGAGGGGGGTGAGGCAATAGGTAAAGGAGTCCAAATGGCACCGAGACAAGATATAACCCCTGTGCAAGACTGCAGCCGCAAGAATACAAATAGTTCAGGTGGGTGAGGATGTTTGGGACCGTTTAGCTTGTGGCCTCCTGCTTTACAAATACCAGAACCTGTAGCTAGTGTAAATGCATGGCCTGGTTTGTGATGCTACTATTCTTATTGTGGTTGTAATTAATAGCCATTATTATTATTATTATTATATTATTAGCCTTGCTGTAGCACCCAGAAGCCAAGGCATTATTATTTGCCTTGCTGTAGTGCCCAGAAGTCACGGCCCCGGGACCCACAACACCAGATGCTGTGCAGACACAGAACGGAGCAGGACAATAGTCTCTGCCCCCAAAGAACTCACAATCTTATAGACGTGCTCCGGGAGGCGGGGGATGCTTTAATTAGCGCAACTCTGAGAACCGTGCTAATTAAAGCACCTGGAGCATCACATGTCTCAGCATCCCTGCACTGAAAGACGGTGGTAAAGCACTTTGAACTAACACTTGTTCAAACTTTAGTTTAAAGTACCCCACTACCACTTTTCAGTGCAGGGACGCTGATACACGTGACACTGGCGTCTGCTGGAGCATGGTCATTACCGCACTCCCGCAGACTCAATTAATCAAGTCTGCTCTGACATGCCATAATTACAACCCATTGGGGCAGCCTTCGTGCTTGTACACAGGAGCCCTTATTTTCCTTTTGTCAGCTAGATATGCGTGCGTTTAAGGCAATAGCCACAATCCTGGACCCACTCCATTCTCTACCTTAATGTTACAATCCCAATGGGGCCTGAAATCCATTTTCTGGTGGCTGTCAAATTTCTGGCAGAATTGAAGCTTTCTTATATACATACTCGCCTACATACAATTTGTGTGTATATGTAAAATGAAAAGTGTAATACATTTTCCACAAAGTTATTCACAGATGTGGAAACTTGCAAACACTCTCATGTATTCTCTAGTATCCAACAGATATGGAAGCTTGCAAACACACACACACACACATAGATTTTTATCTAGTACCCTAAATGTTCTGCTCCAGTTGGAGCTACTTACTGTCAAATAGATAGAAACATGTGATATATTCATAATTACTGGATACAATTTTCTTTTGTTATTTCTATGCACCAAATGCAAACTCTTTTGCCATAAAAAGTGAAATGAATGCAAGGCATGAAGCTCAAATGCATGACTTGTTTGGCAACAAGGGAATCCGTGGATAAAACATAAAGGAAGCTGGGAAACGAAGCGACTTGGGGGTGGCTGACAGAAAATAAGAGAAAATGGCCAAGTTGCCCTCCCTTGACCCTGATCTCATGTTCCCTCAGGTTGTAACCCACTCAAATCAGGTTTGTAAAATCAGCTGGACCCTAATTTGTCACCTGGGCCTGGGTTTACACATCTAATACAGCCCAGTAGACCAAACTTATAACCTTACCTTCTCCCCAATAGAGATGCAGGCTTTGGAGTCTAAATCTCTAGGTGGCCTATGGGAGAGAGAGAAAAGAAAAACAAAAGGTAAGCATCAGTTCCCGAGACCGCACAACTGCTGCTATCCCAGAGGACCAAGCATGTCGGATCACAACCCAGATGGAGATGGTCGACAATACTAAGGGAGGCCAGGGCATGAATCCCCCTTAGGCTGGTAGCACAGCGGCCTCAAGCCACGGATGCTCAGCATCGTGCTGAGAAGTATCAGTGGCTTCCTAGCCTCACCGCGAGGCTAGACCTTGCCAAGGCTCACAAACTCATCCCAAAAGGGGTCAGGAAGGATGCTGCCGGAGCTGGAATTTCACAAGTCTTTGTCCAACTCCCATAGTAAGGAATTCGGAGAGATGATCTCCTTTGATGGGCTGGGAGGGTGCCCAATCCCAGCAGAAAGAAAGAGAGGGAGGGAGAGTTAATCTCCTTTCCTGGGTAGATCAAACTGCGCAGAGATCCAGCCCGAGTCTGCTGTCTGCTCTCTCTACAGAAGGGTCCAAGACCTAGCTCACCCAGGGATGAAAGAAGGAGCTTGGCCCCTGGTGCTTGGTTTCAGCGCCGTTTCTAACAGGCTATAGAGATGTGTGTCTATCTGTTTTCTAATGAACTTTTTCCACCCCTGGCTTCAAAGGGGCGAAGAAGATCTTTCACATTCTGCTTTCTTCTTGCTGTAGCCCTTAGTGCACATAACTAGGATACTGCGACTTAGGGACCATATCACTTAACCCTGGCCTTGGGGCATGCAACTTAGGATGGCTAGCCTAACTACTTTAGTACCTGACTCCAGGCAGAAAGGCTACCCATCCTGTTATCCCCTTCACATCGCTCCCAGCGCCTGCATCCAGCAGCATGTAGGGTCACCTGTCTTCCCGCCTGCCCTAAAACGATCCCTCAGCAAAGCGAACTATCATGCCAGCCTGAGAAGGGAACACGTCGCTCCATACAGGAATCCACAGGGCAGCAGCAATACGAACGGAGACGTCTAAAAGGGAAACCTCACTCAGCATCTCAGTCTCTGAAGTCTACGCTGTCCAGAGATCTTTCCACGAATCCTTTCCAAAAACAGCTAAGATGTGCTCAGCTTCCCAGGAAATCGTCTTCCTCCTCCAGGAGAAGGTGAGGTGTCAGATCTATCTACCCCAAGGCAAATCTCTCCCAGCGAGCACCTCATTGCTGGCACTGCAAGCCATGGAGGATCGCTGCTCACACACTTGACAGCCAAGAGGCCCGGCTTTTTAAATTGGCTTGAAGGCCCCAGGTGCATTACCCTAGCAAATCAAGGCTTTGAGTGCCCTCATTTTACACCTGTGGCCTATGCGATGTGCTACCTGGCTGGGCAGGCTCTTACTTCACAGCAATAAAATGGCAGTCCTATTGTTCACACAGCTGAATTCAGCTCTTAAGAGACAAAAACTCAGCCTTTCACAAGAGCTGGGGCTTTTTAATTAAATTGTTTCTGGAAAGTCATCAGCATCACAAAATTATTACACCAGGAGCAGCCAAAGCATCTTAATAGATGGTGGACTCTCATGTCTCCTGATCCAAGTAAGTCCCTGGAGAGCTCCAGGGAGAAAGAGTGATCCTATGGGTGCAGGTGTTCCTAATCGATCCGTAAAGGAAAATGAGGGTTATCCTCAGTGAAACCTAAACCTATATTACTGTTTCACCTGCCAACATAACCAGGTAGCCAAGTTAGGCAAGACGGATGGGAGGTAATTGCTTCAATGATCAAAATTAATCATTAAGGAGGCTAACAAGCAAACGCAGGGTTTGCCTTATGCAGCAAATGACATCCTAATAGCACAGACCTGTTTCCTAAGGGGTTTTAGGGGTTTGGGTTGTAGCCGTGTTGGTCTAAGGACATAGGCAGACAAGGTTCCTTGGGTGAATTTGATAACTTTTATTAGACCAACCCAAATGGTTGGAGAATAGTTATTAAGCTAAGGGGTTTTATGTATTTGTTTCCTTATTTTAAATCAGCTTATTCCAAACCTGCAAGAGAGGCAGCCCCATGGGCTAAAATCATTCCCTTCACCCTTTCATTTTCCTTGTCATGGAGATGTGCAACAAAAGGGCACATTAAAGCAAAACTACCGGGGCATTGGGTTAATCTGGCACCAGAGTGAAGGAGCAGGAGGACAGGGTTGCTTAACCCAGGATCTTTCTAGCTGAAGCATCCCAAGGGAAGATGAGTGAGTGTCCTCACACCTCGTGGATTGTGAAGGAAATCCCCAAAGAAAGCAGGGAGATATGCACTGCAACGAAGCCCTACAGAGACGTCGTGATATGGACACACCAAACGGCAATGAGAAGTTGAGACGTTGTTTGAAAAAAAACAATTTGCTCCAAACCAGAAAGGCCCGTGCCACCCGCGTGGGTCAGGTCAGCGGGGCACCGAGGCAGAGTTCAGACCCATCAGGGAAGGCAGATCTACATAGCTCCAGGGTGAAGCAAACCATTGGGATAAAGCCAATGAATTCAATTAGTAAAGGTCATCATAATGTGGCTGGGAAAATTCTGCTCTGCTCTTTTTCCTAATAGGCAGGAATGTGTTTGTATTTGCATTGGCGGAGCCATTTAAAGAAGCAAAGTAGATTGCCCCTTTACAAGTCGGCATCTTCTCCCTTCCAGACTGGCAGTGCCGCAGTGGCAATGGATGTGCCTGATTCAGCATGCTCCCAACCCAGCGAGCAAGGCAGGAACTATTCAGGGCATGGTCATAAGCGCACACAAAACTCCTTCAATATTTCAAGAAGTTCATGGGTTGATCACAAATGAAGTAAAAGCATCTTGAGAGCCACTATTGCAAAGTGGTGTTCTCTGCTAGTGGAGAAACCCACTTAGCTGGCTTGATAAGCTCTTCACGAGAGGGTTCTGCTTCATGTCCCTTGATCTATGATAACTTCTGCAACTTTCCCGGCGGTTGCCTTGAAAAAGTGCCCTGCTTTTTCCAACCCAAAAGGATTGCTGCACTGTCATCTAAGTACGAGACAACACCAAAGAGTTGGGCCACTGGAAGTGGGGATCTAAAACGGATTCGTCCTGTAGGTAAATGAGCCTGGATATAGCAAATTCTGCACAACTGCCCTGAAATCCTATGTACTCTCTCTCCCATGCACACTGTTGCCTACTCAGTTTGTGAAGATGAAGGGCAGGCTCAAGAAAAGGTTGAATCTGTGGAGTCTTCATTACTCTCACCATTTTAATGCTGTATCTCGTCTCCTTTTATTCCCTCCCCCTGCCTGACCAGTGAGTCGTCCCTACAACCCTGGCAAGCAGAGACACCGGTCCTGCTGCCAACCTGTGACCCCGCTGAGCAGAAGACTTTGCACAACTCCATCCCTCCATGAGATGCACAAGGTCTCATCTACCCAACAATTGCTGCTGGCTGGGAACAGCCCTGCAGTCAGGCCTGGCTGAGCAGGTTAAACCCTTTTCAACACCTTCTTGCAAATCCAGAGCTCCTGGGATGAGCCAGGCAAGTGGTTTTCTTCACTATTTAACAATGGAGATCTACATCACTGCCTTCACTGGTGGGTTTGAGCTCTGCCCCTCTCTTCCACTGACTGAGCTGCAGCTAGAAGCAAACTGGTTTGCTTCTAATGGGTTTGCTTCTGGTTTCTCAAAAGACCCCCTGTTGCCATTTAGTGTTTCAGTGCTAATACCATCTCTGTGGGGTTCCTGCAGTGAACTCCTTTTGCTCTCTGCTTTCCGTGGGGGCATTCATCAAGAGGTGAGATGACCGTCTCGCAGCTTCCTTCATAAAATGTAAACCCTAAAGAGTTTGGGTCAAGCAACCCTTTACTTTGGATTCCCTCCCTCCAGCGCCGGATGGCTAGGACAGGCAAAGCCCTCACCAGGGATGCAGCAATGACCATGAAATGGAAGAGGCTACACGAGAAGAAATGTCAACAGAAGAAGGGGAATAACCAAAGAGAAGTCAACTGGGCAACATAAAGGAGCCAGTGGAAACTATGGCAGGAGCTCACCTATTTCATACTTGGACTTGCTGAGGGGGGCTTATCATCCCAACACAAGACCCACTCCCTGAAGCAAAGACGGGGCCCACCGAGCCCAGAAATCAACCACACAGACACCAAAAAGAACAAATTGGTGCAGATTAGAGGGTAAAAAGAACAAGGAACAGGACAATGAGCGGGGAACCCTAGGGTCAGTGTGCCTAGTGATTCAACAAGGAATTCAAGGAGTTTATTTGATATCTGAAACTGGAAATTTAAATGGGCCCTTGACTGAGGGAGAGGACCACACAGCAGGGAAACGGCAGTGATGGTCAAAGGGGTGCGGGGAACCAGAACGATGTCCACAGCTCCAAGAAGGACAGTGACAGAAGTGGAGGACTTCTTCTTTGCAAGCTTTTGGGTACAAATAGCCTTCATCAGGTTGAGGAAGCGTCTGCAGGTGGTCTGCGCTCTTCCTGGATGGCGCAGTAAAGCAGCTGGAGGCCAGGATGTATGCAAGAAAGTCAGTCAATTAAAATACATACTGGCATCTGGCTGCTTTATTAGCCCATCCAGGAAGAGCACAGACCATCTGCAGGGGTTTGGGTTGTAGCCGTGTGGGTCTAAGGATATAGGCAGACAAGGTTCCTTGGGTGAATTTGATATCTTTTATTAGACCAACCCAAATGGTTGGAGAATAGTTATTAAGCAAGCTTTCGGGTTCAAAAACCCTTCGTCAGGCTAACAAAAGGTATTGGTACCCGAAAGCTTGCAAAGAAGAATTTTTCCAGCTATTTGAGTTGGTCTGATAAAAGATACTGGATTTAACCTTGTCTGCCTTTGTCCTTAGACCAACACGGCTACAACCTACACCCCTGAGAAATGGAGAAATGGCTACAACCAACCCCCCTCTCCCCTTTATAACACTTGGCTTTATGTTATATCATTTCCTAAAGTCCCCAAATACACTTAAAGCAGATTTTTCTGCTGCTCCTTTGCCCACCCCTGCCTAAACTCAGCGCTCCCAGATGTCCAGCGCAACGGCCGGGAGCTCCCTTCACGCCGTGGCTGTGCGAGAGGACGCCGAAGGCAGAGCTCCCTGCTCCTGAGCGCCTGGGGGAAGGCAGATGGCTATGCATCTTTGGAAAGCAGCTGGGGTTAGTGGTTTTATTTTTGTTCTCCCTCCGTGTTTGGAGACTTACGTGGAGCTTGTCTGTGGTTGCTCAAATGCTTCTTTAGGAATTTTCAGCCCCGGGTTTCTCTTCTTGCCTGTGAAACAAGAGAGAGGCAATAGCAGAGCCAGAAACTTTCATTTTTTATGGTTGGTTTTTTTTTTCTCACTCTCTCTTCACTTACACGTTGCAAAATGAAGCTCGTCTACAGTGGTTGACCTTATTTCCCTGAAATGCCAGCCCAGTCTGGTGATGCAGATTCAGGGCCCAGAGTTCAAAACATAAAGTTTCTTTGTCTGGTGAGCCGCGTGGAAAGCCTACGGTCCTGGCACTCAGCGCAGGCAGCAGCTCAGGCCACGAAGCCTGCGGGAGAGCGCCGTGTCCCTTTGCACAAGTCCTACGGCACGCTGCCTAAACTGACTTTGAACGCACAGGACCAGGTTTTGTTCTGGCTTGGAGCAGGGTCAACTGTGCTCCACGTACTTAGGAAAACCCAGAACAGCGGGAGCAAAATTCAGCTCAAAAGGCTATTTGTCTCGGTTCGCATCTGCAGGCCACGCTTTCCTCCTTACACTGCGTTAACCTGAACTGGATTAGAAACAAGTTCTCAATCGGGTCAAACAGTCCTCGAGCTCAGGTATAAATGGGGGTCCTCGCCAAAAGGCGAAGAGCCAGGTGGAACAGGGCAATGCAAGCGGCTCGTTCGCGGCGATACGTCTCCCGTGACGCAGTGCTCTGGATTCGGGGATAAAATCATGTGAGAACATACAGCATGTCAGCAAAATCCCAAGGCAAGCATACAGAGGCTGTTTGGGTGTGTTAGAAAATACCTGGTCCCCCCCCCCAAAAAGGCACAAACAACTTATTTAGACTTTACCATTTGAACCTAACAATTTGCAGCAATTACCGTGTTTCTGCAAGCATCCGTTTCTCTCCCTGTTCTCGGCAAGCTTTTCCGTGGGCATGTCAGGGTTTGTTTTTCTATGACACCCTTTGCCGTCACGTTCGAGCCTAAACTCGTCTGGGAAACGCAGAGCTCTAGAGGGCGCTGGGTTAAAATGCAAACTGAACGTGAACTGACCTGAACCGAACACCATCCTGCTGAAGTCATTAGTCAACTTTAATTGCAGCTCTTTCTCTTGCCTGTTGCAAAAGACAAGATCGAGCTTGCTCGGTTTGGCAAAAGGCTATTCCAGCCTGGAACAGGCTGTGACAATACAGCTGACACCTCAGGGGAAAAGCACTTACTGGAAATGACGGGATTGCACGTGCTCTTTTTTTTTGTTATTATTAGAAAACCATACAGAGCCATAACGTGCATGCGAAGAAAGCATGTTCTCCGCTGCAAGGAGGCATGCGATGCTCCAACAAGAAAATGTATATAGACAAGGAGTTGCAATATTTACGGGAGCTGAGGTCACCTGGCCATTATATTTTTGGGTCATTTTCTCAATGATATCACAAAAGCCCCAGCTGAGATCGAGATGATAACTTGGTGACAGGAGCAGATATATTTTGGGGTGCAATCTTCTTATTTACAAAAAAAAATGCAAACAGACTCCAGTTTCTCTCCATACATTATGAGCAGGAGAGCGCCTCCCTGCTTAGAAATCCATGCATGTACCCCCCCCCGGCAAACCCTATGCCCAAGAAACTTGGCCTGCATCTCAGGGTCATGCTTACGGTTCCTCCTTCTGGCTTTCTGCCTCCCACACACATGGCCTGCAACATGCACCCAAGCCCCTGGTACTTGGGCTAAACCTCATGCCCGCTGCTGAGAGTCATAATAATGCCTCAGCAGTAGCATCCCTCTCCATCCACAGCTGTTTTTACTGTGATCCCTTCTTCTGCTGAGCCTGGCAGATGGATTAACATCCATCAGCACCACCATATTAAGAAGCAATCCCTGCCTCAATCCAGATCTAAACAGACAAGACATATGGGTGTGAGAAAGAAGGAATCACCCGCCCCCATTTCACAGTTGGGAAACTGAGGCACAGACAGACTAAGCGACTTGCTCAAGGAACTGGAGCCAGCATTTGCACCTGACCCATAACCCTGCATGTTCTCTCTTGGTGTGCCAGCCTGTCTTCATTTCGACACCCCTACCCACTAAAGCTCTTACAAAAGGTCTAGAAAACCAAAAACAATTTAAAAAAAATAAAAGGAAAACACAAAACAGCTGCAGATTTTTCCCAGTTTTGTTGCTTTTCCTATATTCGTTCTCCTGCACAAGCCACGCGGTGCATGCCACCATCTCCGGCCGTTCCCGGCAGGCGGTGACTGACCCAGTGGAAATCCACACAATTTGAACATGAACCAGAGCAGACTGTAAAGAATTTAATCTCATCGGGGTTCACAAGCAGGATCAGCGGCAGAAGACGGTGGCAAAATACCGAAGGCAAATCAATATGAAACGCCTTCCTGCCTTCTGCCAGTCCGCACACGGGGAGTTTATTTTCCTTTCCTTTTCTTAAGCAAAATACAATATTTTGAAACTCTGCCATTTTTTTAAGCCCAGTCTGTTCACGAACTCAAGCTGCCAAATCACAGACCTCACTTAAAATTAAAAAAAAAACCCATAAAAACCAGTGTGAATGACAAAAAGACATGGATTTCATGACACCACAAGGAAGGGAATAAGCTCAGGGGGGATCCACGCCGGCAGCATCAACGTATTTCCCACTGGATTGATACGAGAAATGGGAAAGAGCACTACATCGGGTTCATCTCGTGGTTATTCGATGCAAGTCATCGGGCTAGTTCATGCCTCGCGGGTGGATAAGAGAAAGCTTCTGCGCTCCTGTTGTTATAACATGCCACGAGCTCGTCTCTCCAACCTTTCTGGGGATCAACAGGGTATCCAAAAAGCAGCCTTTGAAGCAAAGGGTTATTTGGTCCTCAAGTATTGAGTGGCAATGTTTAAAGTGCTACTAAACGCACTTTTTGATCTGGCAGTGGGGAGGGGAGAAGGGATGGCAAAGATATCCCCAACAGCAGGTTTAACGCAACGCTGCGGGGATTCAATGCAAGGCTTCCTATGTAATACTCTGTTCCTACTCTCCTATATTCCTATATTATGTTCCTAGTCTCCCTCTGTTATAATAGCCCTAACAGACCTCAGTCAAGATTGTGCACTGTACACCCAGAGACGGTCCCCACCTAAACACCCTGCAATCTCAGCAAAGCAGAAGAGGGGAACCGGAAAGGAGAAGCGCTTTGTCCAATGGATGAACAAGTGCTGCAAAAGAAAATCAGCACTTATTCCCTTATTTTCAAGTACATTAGGACCAGATCCCAAACAAAGCCCCCGTTGGCTACCCGTTTAAATGTGCCCTTGGTCACTCATCACCAACAGTTGTCTTCATCAGTCCAATGCCTCTCGGGCAGATGCCCGGCATTAGCTGGTGGCTTTCAGCAGAGGGGCTCTGCTATAGCGTGAATACCCAGCACTACATAACGTAGGCATCCACAACCCTCTCATCACAGTCTGAAAGGATGGTAAATTGTACAGGAGATAAAGACAAGGAAAACATTTGTTTAGGGTTCTTTTGTTGTTCTCCCGCCCTGGCGGGGACCCAGAGACGGTCCCCACCTAAACACCCTGCAATCTCAGCAAAGCAGAAGAGGGGAACCGGAAAGGAGAAGCGCTTTGTCCAATGGATGAACAAGTGCTGCAAAAGAAAATCAGCACTTATTCCCTTATTTTCAAGTACATTAGGACCAGATCCCAAACAAAGCCCCCGTTGGCTACCCGTTTAAATGTGCCCTTGGTCACTCATCACCAACAGTTGTCTTCATCAGTCCAATGCCTCTCGGGCAGATGCCCGGCATTAGCTGGTGGCTTTCAGCAGAGGGGCTCTGCTATAGCGTGAATACCCAGCACTACATAACGTAGGCATCCACAACCCTCTCATCACAGTCTGAAAGGATGGTAAATTGTACAGGAGATAAAGACAAGGAAAACATTTGGCCTTCATGCAATTTTAAAACTGAAATAAAGTTTGATGCAGTCTTGTGCATGCAAAAGCAAAAACAAATGGGGAGAGGGATTCAAGCATTTCTGTGAACCATCACTTAATGGGACAGTAGCAACTAGATGCTCCAGCTATGCTACTGTGCTAGGGATTTGTACCAGCACAGGACAGATGGCACCTGAGCCTCCGGAGCTTGCAACCTTTGTTAACAAGAAAAGACGATCAGGTAGCCAAACGCTGTGAGATTTAAAAATAAATAACCAGTAAAATCTGTACTAGCACTGTGTCATCATCTGGGCTCATTTGAAGCTCTTCTCTGCACTCAGATAAAAAAAGGAGTCTCGCATAATCACGTGACTCCAGAAGCTGGAGCCTTGAAGGACAACATTGATAACAGGATGATAAAATAATATGGTTGTTAGTAATAATAATTAGAACTATAATAATTAGAACTATAGTAATAATAATTAGAACTATAATAATAATCATTAGTAATAATAATTAGAACAATAATAATTAGAACTAAGGTTACGATTCAGCAAAGTATCTCAGGTCACCTTTGATTTTAAGCAGGCACGTAAGTCCATCCTTATCTCCTTCCTTCTCCCCAACCCCCCCACCCCCAAAAACTTAAGCATATTTTCTTTTCCTCCAAAGAAGAGTGTTGAGAAATTCAGAAAGCCACATAAAAGGACAGTCCAAAATGCTACAAGATTATTGCAGTTTTTAGGGCAGTGTAACACTGTCATGCTTTTGTTAACCTCAGGGACACTGAATAAATGAAGATGAAGAGTCCATACATACTGCAAGTGAAGCAGCCTGATTATGGGAGAAGGCAAAATATATTGTGGCAAAGAACACATCAAATATTTCCCTCTGAAGGCCTTAAACCCAAGTCCCAGGGGGACGAAAGAAGAATTTATTTTATTCAATAACTGATGCTCCCAGAATTCAGCAATAGGTTACAAATGGATATTTATGTTCCCAGGTCTTAGATTAGATGAACAGTAAACCTCAGTATTTATAACAAATGTGAAAGTTGCATGCCAAAAAATGACGATAATATACTAGAGAATAAGGCCAATTGAGAAAACGGAGGCGTTTATTCCGCACATACTTTGTGACCGAAAAGGAACTGTTTGCTCCCAGAGAACAAGCCCGTCTCCCTGTCTGCAGACTTTTCTATGCAGTCGAAAGTCTTCTTTCGCTCTAATCCAAAGTAAATGGTTTCTTGCCTGCAAAAGACTCCCATTTCCTTCAGAGAATATTAACCAAGTCTATCATTGCCACAACATATTATTAAAGCCAAACTCAAGCGGCGTGTGCAACCGTGCTCTTTCAGATCAAACTGTTCAGCAAAAAGATCACTGTTAACATTTTGCAAGAGGAGGAAATGGGTTTTTCATCCCCTTTCCTCCCTTTTTTGGGACCTGAAGGTCATCGAAGACCTAGGAGTGAAAAGGCTTGGGTTCTCCTCCTCTCTCTTACATGGTCTCCAAATCTGCCCTACCCCTTTTACCAAGGGGGGAAACTAAGGCAAGTCAAGGAGATGCGACTCGCTACAGATCACAGAGGAAACTGGTGGCAGATCTAAGAAAAGAACCGTAACAATTGAGATCATGGCCCCGCTGTGCTAGGTGCTGTACAAACACATAGGAACATGTGCCTCAAGCAGATGACACGCGTTTAAAATACACAGACAAAGAGAAGGAGGAGATGGGGAGGTGTAGAGACACAGCCAATAGCTAAAAATACACTCAAGTCTCCAGCCTCCTACTGCTGTGCGCTGCATGCCCCTGAGGACTTCATCATGTCAATGGAAGTGTCTCTGTTGATGGGATTTAAGTGCATGCTTTCGTGACATGGGGGCAATCATACCTTCCCTCAAAGAGGGTATGAACTGTGGGCACTGTGTGGGACCTGTTGCACTGGAAACCCTCCACTGAGCTAAAAAGGGAATGCAAGCAACACAGCAAGGTGGGTGACTGCTGGTTTATATACCGTACCATACCAGCGACCTACTCCAAAAAAAAAAAGAAGAGACCAAGGGCATTTTAGCAATCACCTGACATTTCTCCACTACCCAATTTCATCCATAAACGCTTCCTACCCCAGACAGATCTTGGGTTATTTCTGGGATCTGCGAGGATCATAGCTCTGCAACTCTCGTAGGATTTGTTTCTTGGATACGGTCATCATCATGCAACAGCACTCAGCCCTTGCGGTCCTTCAAAATGCCTATTCCTGCAGTTCTTACACAGGCCAAGCTCCCACTTAAAAGAGGCATTAGCATTTTTTTTCAAGGTTATTTGCAAAAACTCACAGCAAGTCGGAGCTGTCTTTGGAATTATCCTCCTTAATCAAACCTAAATGAACCAAAAAATGAAAGCACTTGGGAACCAAGTTTTGGTGCATTTCAACCCTCTGCCTGCTCACCTGCTAGTACAGAGAGTGAACAGCCACAGATGAAGTGGAGGTGGAAGTTTTTTTTCCAAAGTGCTTGGTGGTTTAAGATGGTGGTGTCTTTCCATGCATGGCCCGCTGCACGAGCTGGCAGCGAAGGGCCAGGGGCTGCACGCTGAAGCACAGCTGGAAAGAAACAGCTGGATTCTAATGGAGGGACCACACGTCGTTCCAGTTTTACATCCTCATGGAGTCATCTCGCAAAGCAGCTTATAATGGTTAGCATGCAGATTTGGCATGATCCAAGAGGCAATAAGCACTATCTCAGAATACGTTACAGATCAATGTAGAGAATTATTATTATTATTATTATTATTTCTACTACCGCTACTCCTACTGTTGCATATGTCCACGGACATTGAATTCAAGGAGCAGCTTATCAGCCTGTTAACTATCGGGGTGAAAAGCATCTCATCCAGGCCTTTCCACCGGGAATCTCACAACCGAGGACGCTCCAGCCAAGTCTAAGAGGAGTGGAGCAGCAGGTTGCGTTCCTGGGATCCCTTTCTTCAAACATTTGCCACCTCTAGACTAAACAACAGCCACCAAATAAAGAGTCCTCCTGGTTCCCTGCCAGCTCCATGTACCTAAAGATTTAAAAAGTACTTAGGTAGCAGACTGGATTTTAACACTAGCCTCTTGTGGATCTCTGAGGCAGGAACCTCGCTTCATGCCCAACTGATGGACTTGCTCTTCCACGGGGATTTGTACAAGCTGGCCCGGTTTCAGCTGAAATGCAAATCAAGCCCCTAATTGAGAAAAGCAAACAGAAAAGGTGAATTCATTAAGCCAGCAGAGATTCATCTTCCAAAGCTGCCACTTCCCGCAGATACAACCCCTTGATTGCTTCAGGACCCCAGGGTCCATGTTTCTCTCTGCGGTCTGCATTGTACCGGAGGCCAGAACAAGCGATCAGACCGGACCCTATTGGTATAAGCTACCAGCTCTTTGCATGTCCATTGAGCTATGACAACTGGCACAAGTGAAGCATTTGGCCCAGTGGCATTAGAAACATTCACTTTAAACCACCATTCGCCTCTTTAACAATGGGGACCGTGGGGATTTTGTGTTTCAATAGTGCCATCTTTGTGGTTGCTTAAATAGTGGCAACAACAGCAGGGTGCAACATGGCCCCATAGCTAGAACAGAGTAGGAGGAAAAGCGTTCGCATTTCTCCGCACGATTTCAGTCTGGGGATGTGCATTTTAAGGCCTGCCACAGAAAAGGAAAGTGAAAGCGCTGGCATTTGACTAAGCGAATGTGGGGAAAATATTGGACAAAACTCTCCGAGTTTCCAAGACCCTTCAAAGCGCTTTCAAACGCAAGCACTTTCAAAATCCAATTAAAGCTTCCATCAAAGTACAGGGGAAGAGATGAAGTGAAAGTTTTATTTTATTTGTGTCCCCACAATGCAATTAAGGAGCTCTCTCCTTAGCCTCAGTGAGAAATAAAGGCAGCCAAGTGCCAGTACCTGTCTGCTCCCTTATTAGAGCTGGAACGAAAAAGCAGTCCTATTGCTCATGGCAGGCCAGTGGGTGCATTGCCAAAGCCCCAAACAGGATAGAGCTACAAGGCTCAATAACAATATCAGCTTTTTGCAGCCACCCACATCTGCTTGCAGGAGTCCAGAGTCCTCCACGGCTGGGAGAGCTGCAACCCACTCCGCCATAATGGCTCGTTTCCTAATTCGACCCAGGAGTCAACCAAATTTCATGCCGTAGATGGGTCTGCATCAAATATAGACCCCCTTTTAAATCAGCTCTCAGGGCCGGTGCCTGCTCGCACACCCCTAGCTGCACTACTGAGGATGCTTTATACACCAAGCACTTTTTTGTCTTTGCATACAGGAAGAAACTATCCCAGCCCAGGAGCATCGTTCCCACTGCAAGTGTGTCCATACTAGGGAATACATACTACTTCATGGGTACAATTAGACCATCGTGGCCCATGTGGCATTGGGAGGAAATCCCCTAGGATGGCAGCGAACCTGCAGCACAGTGTCGTGCAAACAGCAACCCACTTCCCTGGAGAAAAGCCAGGCAACCCACCCAAAGGGCGTACAGAAGAAATGCTGGAGGCAGGTCAGATGGAAGCAGTTGGATATTATGGTGAGGAGTGTGGTACAGGACCCATATAAATCAGAAGAGGGGCAGCGAAGGGGTTTCTTGTGCATCCTTTATCTGTGCATTCACTCGTGGTTGTTTGCAAGGACTCCTTGGAAACAGCAAGCTGGAAGCCGTTTCCCTAACAACTCGCTCACAAGAGACAGGGAGGCACGGCTGCTTGGAAATGCTGGGCATCTCCATCCCACTTGGCTCCCCCACGCACGAACCGATCCACTTTGGGTTTTTTTCTTACAGGAAACAACATTAAGACACTGGGAAGCGGAAGCAGGAAGGGCAGGAATATGATGGATTTTGCTCTTCATAGATCTCTAGGAGACACCTGCATTTGGTCTCTGTTTCTAGCCTGTTAGTTGTGCTCTTGCCAATACGACACTGCATGGAGGAGTGGCTAGGTCTAGCGACCATCATTACTCTATCCTGCCAGAGAAGAGGGAGAAGTCGGGCTTTTCCTCCGCTCACTCCCCAAAACAGGTCCTCCGCTGGCATAAGTCGGGGGTGATGCACCACCTCATGCTGGTCCGAATGCATCCCTCTCTCTTGACGAAGGGTTTTTGAACCCGAAAGCTTGCTTAATAACTATTCTCCAACCATTTGGGTCGGTCTAATAAAAGATATCAAATTCACCCAAGGAACCTTGTCTGCCTATGTCCTTAGACCAACACGGCTACGACCCAAATCCCTCTCTCTTGCACACTGAACAGACAAAACTCCCCCCTCGGTTTCAAGAGGGTTTCACTCTTGCTCTACCCCCAAATCCGTGGGAGTCTGTCGAAGAGAAGAAGATGGCACCTGCTCCGCTTCCCCCGTGGACTTGGGTGCTCACGGCCAAAGCGGGCAGAGAGAGCGCTCAACCTGGAAGTCTTTCTGCGAGGCGATAGACACCTGAAGTTGGATTCGGCACGTTCCCGATGGCAAGGAGCAAGAGCCGTGTCCTCTGGGCTGGGAAGCAGCTCTTCCAGTGACTACGTGCTGGTAGCTGCTGCCTGTTTGGCTATACCGTTAATAGCTGCATTGTATAACCAAGGGTTATGTGAGTTTGCTGCTGCTGACTCCAGAGGTTGCAGTGCCAGATCTAGCTGTGCAGACAGCTGCCCCTCAGGGGTTTAATTGTCACCAGGTTTTGCTGCTCCTATGACTCAGTCCTGCAACCTATAATAAACCCTGCTCCGCAGAGGCTCCACACCAAAATAGCAGGGGTGTTGCAAGCCATGACTGAGGTGCACCGAATGAACCGCGTGGGGAGGTCTGCTCTGATCCAGCCAGTTCGGTTTGCATCTCAGGGCTTGTCTCCATTTGTTTTTAAACTTGCCATAGGGCATGTGCAGTAGCTATCTGCAGGTAAAAGCACAAGAGAGACAAAGCACGCCCGTGGAAGCGAGAGCCAAACTCCCCGAGGTCAGCCCTGTTGCTTTTTACAATGGCTGGCCGAAGCTGCTCTCTGATTTACACCAGTATCAGGCAGAGAATCCAGCCCTTTTTATACATAATCGCTAAATCATTCAAAACCTGCTGATTTTAATTCCGGAGATTTTTTTTTTCAAGGTTATTTGCAAAAACTCATAGTGAGTCTTTGGAATCATCCTCCTTAATCAAACCTAAAGGAAGCAAAAAACAAAAGCACTTTGGAAAAAACCTAAGAAACAAGCCCTAGGACGGTGGGCAGGGAAAGTTTCGTGAAAGGTGTAACAGCCACAAGTGCTTAATTTAGGGACATCCCGCGTGAGTTGAGGCCGAGCCACAGAGGCCCAGTTACCGAACGGGAGAGGAAGGACAGTGCAGCGGTCCGGCTTCTGCATTCATCGCCTCTCTCTGCTAAGTATGCAGTTAAATGCAAGAGGCTGGGCATCTATAAACCTGTAAAAAAGTCTGAAGAGTGGGTCGAGGTACCTAACGATGATGAGTTTTGTCAGGCTGCGTAGGACAAGAATGTCAGGCTTGTCCTCTCCTCTCTTTTCAACACTTCAAACGACACGAATGCAAACGACAGTGCGTTTTGCCATCTATTCCTGCCAAGAGTTACATTATCTAGTTACCTTTTTTCTTACTCAGGCACGTGAGTGTGGACTATTTGCAATTCCTTCCCTTTTTAACATGATCAGCGTGAGCCTAAAACCTTGTTCTCATCTCTGTCATCAGGTTGCAGATACTTACTGGACTATGAAAAGCATCAGGAAACTCCCGACCTGCGTGTAAAAATGTTGCGTGCTCCCAAGGTCTACGCATTGATGTTATTCTCCACAGAGGCCGCGTCTACACGAGACACTACTGCGCCGTAGCACTGCCGGGCACTAACCGTGACGCGACACTACTGTGCAGTAGTGTCAGAAAAAACCGTGCGGGGACAGTACTGCACAGTAACACCGGTTACTGCATGGTCATTAAGTTCTGGCTTTTGGACTCACCTGGGCTTTTGCAAGTACTAAACAACTGCGCAGTAGAAACTGTGCAGTCTGCCGCTCATGTAAATGCAGCCAGAGAGAAAGATTCAACCTACTCTCATTTATAGCAGCATGAGCTCGGAGCCATCCATGCAACTTGGTGAAGAGGCTGTAGATATGCCCCAGTGTAACAGGGAGCAGAAAGGGGGTCACCCGGGAGGTCCCTCCCAATCCCACAACACACTCCCTTACCCCAGCGCTCCGGGTTTGCACTGAAGAATATCCCAGGGTTTGGAATTGGGGATTTGGGATAACCTTTACATGGCACCATCCTCCTTAGCGAGCACGAGCCCAACCATGAACCCAGCTTTGTTTCACCCTAAGTGGTGATTCCCCACCATCTCTTTGCATTCCCTACATGCAGGGTTTTCCAACACCACGGTGTTTTAATTGCAGGCCTATAGACTTGATGGTGCCATCGATGTCATTTGGACCCAGTCCATCTTTCCGAAAGCATCTACACATCGCGCGCGTCAACATCTCATTGCACTCAAACACAACAGGGCGAACAAAAAGAGAAGCAATGCGAGGCTTCACATGCTCATTTCAGCCCCTAAATGAAGCAGCTGAAAGCAAGACATTTGGAGTGAAATCCTGGCTGCAGTGAAGCCAGTGGGAGTTTTGCCATCGGTGTCAACAGAGCCAGAATTTCCTCTCACTCTTAATAGCAGCCAGCTACACTTGATACACAGATCTCACATGGAGGTAATCCACTGAGGAAGCACGGTCAAAGCCGGGCGAACCGGAGGGGTTTTGCTTCTGGAAGATTTGTGCAGATCTTTCCTCTGGCTTCAATCCACGAGGATTTGTGAGCACGCATCACCCCGCATTCCTAGTGGCAGGTGGATCGTGCAAAATAATGGCCAAGAAAATACTAATCTGTCTTCCAAATGCATCCCACGGATCTGCCACGGCTCTGAAGAAACAAGGAGCTCGCCAATGATTTATTCACGTAACTCCCAAGCCTGGCCCGGAAAGGATGCTTGGCCGAACAGCCATAGCGCACACGGCTCCGTCCATCCCAGAGGGGCAGGAGGAGCTCGGGGAAAGCAGAAGGACGCAGAGCAGAGGAATTCCAGGCAGATGGCTCAGACACAGAAAGGTGCTGGCGGCGAAGATGTGCCTGCTGCTCAGCTGTGCTGGTGCCAAGAGCGGGCTGGGATACATGGACGGGAGACAGCAGCGTTTTACGTTCCCATGACAGGAAGGAAAGCCTGCCATCTTTGTTCAGCCACTAGCCCACCCAGGGCCTCCTTTACCCAATGCATTTAACACAAGGGGCTCTGACTCAGTCGTACTCCAGGTATTGCCACACAGTGGGTGCATCTACACGTGCAATTAGGGCAAAGCAATGAACTCTGGTGCGGTTTGAGCCACAGTATACTGAGACCAGGTGCAGTGTCTACAGGTGTGCCCAGGACAGCAGCGCTTTGAGCCAGTGGCGCAGCAGGCTCAGGGGGTCGGCCCCAGGCTCCGGGCAGGCAGCCGAGGGGCTGGATGGGGCACAATAATGCTGAGCCATGCGGCTAGGTGGCGGGCAGGAGTCTAACCCCCTGCTGCCGAGGCTGGCCGGGTGCCATTTCCACCCCGGGTCAGCGTTTGCACGTACGTTTCAGCGCAGTAAACGACCCCGTCAAATAGTACAGTCCCCAACAGCACTATCTTACAACAGAGTTAATTTACTGCACCTTACTACCAGCGCACATGTAGATGGTGTTGCAACTTAATAGATGCACCCAGTAAGTGTTGCAATTATTCCAATGCGAGTTTTGCACACAAGGAGCCTTCAAGATTGGGCCTGAGGTTATTTAATTGCACTAAGTGGTCTTATGGCGCTTTAGGCATGCCGGTTAGAGCGGTCAGTGTCACGCTGTGGTTCCAGAGGTGAGTGTCGGACCCTTGTCATTCCAGCTGTAAATGGGTCATTTGGGCTGTCGAATCAAAGGTGCCTGGTTGTGATGCTGACCGCATCCCTCCCCTGTGTCCCCATGTCAAGGTTCAAGGCAGCTAATACAGCTTCTACTACAGTGATCCTCAACTAGTGACCTCGAGATCCTTTCAAGGGTGCAGCCGGGCGCCATGCAACGTTAGCACTGTTAGACGTGCAAACACGATTCACAAGATAAACCCAGAGATTTCAAATAGGACTCCACAGTGTTAAATAGCATTCCAACCTGTTGCGATCTGAATTCTTTGAAACAGAAAAATTGCCATATTATTTTCCCCTAGCCAGAAAATAAGTGAAAACTAAGAGCTGGCATCTTCCACGGGGTGCCTTGAGTTTAACGAGGGTGCCCCAAGTCTGAAAAGGTTGAGACCAGCGTTACCTCTCAGCTGCGCGGTGTGCACAGCCGCGCAGGTACCCGCATGCCACGCTGCCCCGTGCGCCTGTGCACGCCGCACCGCTTGGAGCGAACGCTGATTGAGAACCGCTGTTCCAGTTAGTGGTATGTTAACCACAACATGCAAAATCCTGAGATGTGCATGCCGCATCTTTTGTCAGCTGACGGGAAGACTGCACAGGTCCAGCCCCGGAAGATCAGCTCTACCTTTTTTTCAAAGTTTTTCTTTTCTCCACCCTATCATTTTTACTTATTAGCTTAATTTGCATATGTCAGGGCTCAGTAGGTCGTCCCAGCCTCCTAGCTCTGGTACAATACGCTGTCTATGCCAACAACCTAAGCTCTTCCCTTTATGCACAAAGAAAAATGGCTTCTTCTCCACAAATTCTCAAAAGCCTTCAAATCCAGTTAATTTGCGCTTGCTCTGCATTATCCTACAAGATCCAAGTTTATCTCCGTGGTGTAAATCTGACCTTTGCAAAGAGATACCAGCCATGCATTTGGTCCCAATCTCACAGGTGAAAAATGACACCAGGGTTGGGGTTTTTTGGTCTGAAATGAGATGGCCTTTCCTGCTGTTCTCAGACAAATGCTCCAGTAGCTGGTAACCTACAGGATAATCGGATAATCGTGGGCTGTGTTCAGCCTGGTGGATGCCCCTTAGCTGGTGCAAATGAAACACTACCCCTTTGTATGGCACTGCTGGGTACCTCGATGCTGGTGGGTGGAAGTTACCTTGAAATCTCTGGTGTTGGAGGAGATTTGCAATTTGAAGGCAAGTCTTCCATGATTGCCAAGCAAGCCTGTGATGCGCTGCTCCCTCCGATTTTTCACAGCGATGACAGGACTTGCTCCAGTCTAACACTTCAAGAGCTAAAAGATGTCCTTGACCACAATAAGCACGCAGGCTGTCATTCACCCAGACAAAGCTGTGCTTTACGCCCCGCTCAAGATGCGATCCGCTCGCCCTCGGGGCAACACTGACTTAATGCACAACGACAGATGGGAAGACTGAAGTGGCAAAGGGGGAAGGGGAGCTTCTTCTTTTCACGTCTCTCCCAGTCTGCAGCGACGCAGTGCTAATGACTTCTGGAAAAAATGCTGAGGAGTAGGAAAAAAAGTGACGGTTTCCTCCATTTTTATCTCCCTGCAGTCAGCTCTAGGCTCTTCCACCCATCTGCCGGGGGACCGTGGCAAGTCACATTGCCTTTCTGCATCTTGGGTTTCCCTTCCACTCTTCAGTCTGCCCCATGCATTTATATTGTAACCTATTCAGGCAGTCTGCCGGTAGCGGGGAGGGCAAACCGGGCGACTGCCCGGGGCCCCACACTTTATAAAAAGAAAAAATGAATTACACTGAATATTTTTATTATCCATGTTGTATTCAGACACTTTCGTTGCAGTTTCACGGATGGGGCAAAGTGAAATTGAAATCGAAATCGTCCAACTTGCTTATAGGTCATGACAACGAAGCCTCTAAGGGGTCCCGAATGACTCCCATGCCCAGGGCCCCAGCATCCCTAAGGCCACCACTGAGTCTCCCCACTTTGCTCTCTCCCTCCGTAAATTCAATCTCCGTAGGGACTTCGTTCTCCTAGTAGTTTTACAATGGCGTCGAGAAGGATCGGGTGGTGAGGCGGTGCCTCCGCTAGCCTTTCGGTGCCTGGGAGCTCCAGCCAACGAGGTTTCATACTTGACTCCTACTGGGTTTGCAGTATACATTACAGCCTCTGCTCGAGAGGTTCGGCATGCGGGTTTACCCAGATGTGCTACAGCAAACCTGGGGAAACAGCAGAGACATTGTCCAGACACTTCACACATTCATGCAGCGCTGATCACTCGTCCTCAGGGTCACTAAATTCACCTACATCAATGTGAATGAAAAAATATATGTATTGAAAAATATATATATATATGTATATGCACGCATGTATTCTACACACGCAGCAGAAACGACGAGGCATTTGGTAGAATAGCAGTTTCACAAGGCCTTTCCGCAAGCCCTCTTAACCTCTCTTATTATCCTAGTTATCTCTAGAAATAACACCAATAAAAATCCTGTGACACGAGCGGCAGGGGGAGTAGCACGGCAGAATCCCCCGTAATGCATAAATCAGGACGGTATTTTCGTTCTGCCAAGGCCTGCTCGCTACATTGCCTTCTCGTCCCAGAAACTGTTTTCTTTGCCGCTTATCTCAAATTAGGAAATCCACGGGAATGCCAAGCTGTGCAATCGGCTCCTCAAGAGGCCGCCAGCCCCTTTTTGGGGGTATTCATTAGTAACCCTTCGTTTTGTGGCGGCTTTGTTTTCAAAACCTTGCAGCCAAAACCTCAGTCGTTTGCTTCTGACGGGAGGTTCGCCAGAGTTAAAAAACAGAAGTAAAACCTCCGAACTCGCCCCTTAGTACCGTGCACTGAACACTTGAAGGGGAGGAAAGCCACGGGGATTATTTCATTTTTAATTACCCTTTCCTCCTCCCTCCCTTATTTTTAGAGATGCCTTGCTGGAGACTGCCCAGGTGTTACCAGAGACCAGCTCTAGTCTATTATGCTGATGACAAGCATCTTTATTGGACAATTAACCTCATTATCCCTGGTGGAAAAAAGCAATACTCTCAAAGCTATGCCCTATGTGAATGTATAGAGCTTTCCAAATGTTAATCGATTAAGCTTTACGTCATCCCTGCTCCAGAGAGAAAGGCTTACAGCCTCTTGAACACACAGGCTGGATAATTTGCCCAGATTTGCAAACTTATGGCACTTCTGGCACGTAAACGAGAGCGCAGACGGGGCTCGGTAGAGCAATGCTGATTTACGCTGTTCGATTTGCAAATCAGGCCCCAAGAGATGTAACTTTTATTTCTTTCCCTGCAAAACTGGCCATGCTGCGTGTTCCTGTCTGCAGCGAGAGACCTCCATAGGATTTAGTGATCTGTCATTCTTCACCAGGGCTGTTTGGTTTGAAGGCACCTGCATATTTCTCTCTGCAGGTAGATGCTCCCTTCATTTCTCCGGCAAGACGGGATCTGCGGTTCCTGTCCCGAGAGCCTGGGGGTGGCATCACGTGGACGCTTTGCAGTCTCCTTCCTCCAGCCGCTCCTTCTCACTTCACACCTACCGCCACGCTAACCTACCGAACCGCTCCAAACACCGCAGCTGCCTTTCTTCTGGTGACAGCAAACCACGACAAGTCTGTTTGATAGCCTGCTCTGGAAGACGTTTTCCAGAAGGCAGCAAATCCTGAAAGGAGGAAGTTTGGATTTGGTGTGAATTTGCACATCGTCTCTGTTGCAACCCTGGCCAGAGCTTGGATTTGTTTCTGAGTATTTATGGGCCTCCAGCACAGCTTAAAAAACATCTCTTTTTGCTCTTAACTTACTGCACAGGCTTATGCAGTAACAGGGTTGCTCCGATGTCTGAGCTTTCTCAGCATTTCTCCGTAGCTTACTCCACAGTAGTTGGCATGAAAACAGTCTGCTGAGTCCCAAAGGGGTGTCGATCGTGCGTGTGCACGGTACGTGCGTGTACAACATACTTCCTCCTCCCTACCGGGAAGCCCTGGTGCCCTTTGTTCGAGG
The DNA here is from genome assembly GCF_000455745.1 of Alligator sinensis. Taxonomy (NCBI): domain Eukaryota; kingdom Metazoa; phylum Chordata; order Crocodylia; family Alligatoridae; genus Alligator; species Alligator sinensis. Next base: position 640,746 of record NW_005841879.1, read on the forward strand.
CCAAGCTGAAGTCTTGTTTCAGTTCTCAGGCTGTTAAGTGTATTCAGTGAAGTTTTGTTCAACAGAGGTTTGAAAAATGCCTCCCCCACACCTTTTTCCTTAAAAGCACCTTTGCCATGATGTGGGCCCGCTGGCACAAATTCAGGGGCAAATCTGCAATGGGTGTTAATTGCCACGGCTCCCTGGCAGTCGTCATCTGCTGAGGATCAGCCGCTTGGTATGCTGGGCATATTGTCAAAACCAGAAAAATCCAGCCCCGGCTGCAACGGGGAAAATAACTGTACTAAGCAGCTCGAGCACAGATTCCAGTCTGAATTTTACTCCTGGGTCTCGCAGGGCTGCAGCGTGCAAAGCCGTGCACGGACGCGCAGGGACAGCCAGGACCGGAACGACGATGCCCGGTGTCTTCGGGCAGGGCATCCTAACGCCGTGGCTTTTTACCACCCTGTCCGTTGCACGTTCCCCCGGCCATGGCAGTAGCGACAAGGGATGTTCAAAAGCCAAAGGCTTTTTACTCCTTTACTGGCAGCACCTCCAAGATAAGGAAATACAAACTGGAGTGGAAAATTGAAGTGACACAATAGGATGCTGCTGACTCCTTGGCTTCACATGCTGTAAGGCCCTGTTCAGGAGCGGGTCCCTATCCAGGAAAGTGTCCATGCATGCTCTTAAATCTCTATGTGACTTAAGACTGCAAGGGTTTCAGGCTTCTGAGTCAGGCCTTCAGTGTATACTCTCATCAGATAACCTGGGTGGTATTTCAACTCTCTTCCTCCTCCGTCCATTTATCCTCTGTGCAAAAGCACCAGCCTTCTGCAAGAATATTATTGCACCCATTACCCCCATGCACTGTACTCCTCTCCACTTCCAAGTCAGGTTTAAACTATTAAAAGTCTTCATTTTCAAAATGAAGCCTGACCTTAGGATCTCATTCAGTAACGTATTCCCTGTTCTTCAAATCACTTAAGCAGAGACTTTATATTAAGGGTGTACTTAAGTGATGGGTTGAACAGGGATAGACTTAAGCACATGCTTGCAGGCTCTGCTGCGCTGTGGTTTCATTCCCTGTAACATCTGGGAAAAGCACCATTTGCTTGCATAGTTCGCTCAGGCTATTATTCTGCAAACATCTATTTTTACACCCAGAAGCGGTTCCCCAGAAGTCAACATGACACCTCACATGCATAGAAAGGGGGAGATCTCCCTGTAGAAGCAGGGCTTAAAAACATGACAAAAGAGCACTTTAAAACTATCTCCCTTTGCATTTCCAGTCCACACAAGTGCTGTTAAAGCAGTACATCCCACTTCAGTGCCACTGAAGAAACTTTAACTCTCCGCCCGTCATATTTATTTGCATACGGTTCATGTAACCCCTTGCAGGATGATAAGAGAAAGTGGAATGGGCACTACACAGCAATCTGATCTAGTTTTATTTCTGTTACCATGGGCTCAAGTCAGACACAGGGGTCTCGTTTTACTGAGAATAGATTTAATTGGTTCA
>NW_005841879.1:642277-646252 GCF_000455745.1 Alligator sinensis
TTGGCAATTTATACTGCATTTGCAGCCATCTTTTACTGACAACACACTCCAGAGCAGCCCAGAATATTTACACTTGTTAAATACTATTCTGACTATGCTTAAGAGTACTTAGGAAAAACAGATGATTTATACCCTAAATGTCATTAATGTTTATCCCTAGAATGCCGGGAACTTTTTATTCTGAATATTTTTTCCCATAGCAAAACTTTTATAATTAAACCTTTTTCTTTCTTGCACTGAGCAGAAGTCTCTGCGGTGCAGACTGCAGTGTATAGTTATAGGGCATTTTCATGATATTCCCTTAGAAGCAAAAATCACCTTGGGATGCAAAAAAACAAAACAAAAAACATCAGTGGTGCAAAAATATTGTTGTGAACCCCCCCCCATGGAAATACTTCTCTTCTTCCAAGTATTACAGTCCCTGTTCTTCCCTGTCCTTAAAGTGGCATGGTGTCAAGTGGAAAGTTATTTTAGAACTACATTTTTTTTTTTTAATTGCAAATAATACCTGTGAGCATTGCAAAATGAAATCCTAAACAATTTAATTTTTGAGATGGGGCGGTTTCTGTTTGGCTTCAGTCCCAGCTGAAGACGATACAGCTCCATTACCAGCTGGAGTCTGGTTAGACCCCAGTCTGCGCGTGTTTGGGGAACACTGCAGTGCTTGGATTGCACCGGGCTGCAGGAAAATGCTTGTTTGCTGAAAAACATCCCAGTTTCTTTTAAAAGAAGTTTCAGACATACATGCCTATTAGCCTCTAATAGCTTATTTTCTGGCCAATTTGCCCTGGCACTCACTTGTTAAACATCCTTTTGCTTTTGATGAGTAATTTTTTTTTCTGCTAGCACCATCAGTAAAGTTATTAAACTCTTCTGGGTGGCAGAGGTTGGGAATTAACTTCTACTCCCTCTGCTGGCAATTCAACAGAGCAAATTGGGATAGGCTCTCCTTAAACAAGTGAGCATCGTCATCTCTCACCCACAAGTTAACAGGTTTAAATGTAACAGGTCTGAAAACCAGAAGATAATCCTCATCACTCAGATTCCCAGTGCCCAGAGATTAACTACTGGACTATGACAGCGTCGAAAACAGGAGAACGATGCTGGGGGAAGAAGGACCTGCTCTTGCTACATCTGCAACCCTAATATTTTTAGCCAGAATAATAGTTGTTAAAACCAATCTGTTTGTGCTTTCCAGGAAACTACCTCGCAGCAAAGTGAAGGGGCAGAGCTGTGAGAGAGAGGGAAGTGTGCTTAAACAAAGGAGTCTGTCCTAGCAGGCACGCTTACACGCACGCACAGCTTTACAAGTAGTCCCAATACGCTCAAAATTACATGTAGAAGCATTAGCAGGGTCAACATCTTCTCAAGCCCTCCAAGAAAAACCCCTACAAATAATATTCTAGCTGATCTCAGCCAGAAGCCAAATCCTCTTCAGCCAAATCAAAGAAACCAGCATTTATGAGCATGAATTTAAATCACTGCCTACTAAACCCCTAGATTTACCTTCCACAAAGGTGTATATACTACAGGGACCTCTCCTCCTTTTTGCAGTGTTAAGCAGTTTTATTTTCAACTTGGAAAGAGTCTGTCACCACAGGGTGCTCTAGTTTGAGACTCTGCAGATCATTCACCTCCAGCCCCGTCAGGCCAGGTGGATCCAATCTCACCATCCCCAGCCCCTCAGTTAGGAGCCGGCCCTTTGCAATCACAAGTTGCAAGGCTCTCTCTGCATCCTTGCTACCCTCTCTCTGGAGCTCCCTGTGCTTTACTTTTGGTTGTAAAAAAAAGAAGATAAATCAATTGTCCTTTTTTTAAAGGGAAACAATAAGTGGTAAAAATGGATAATGGTAGCTGAGAAACAGAAAAGCTAGCAAGCGTGTCTACTACAGATCCAGCCGGATTCCCAAGCAAGGTAAGAGACAGCCTCTGTCCTGTAAACTCTTATATGTGCTTATCTTGAAGCATGATGATATCCCCACTGATTTCAACCTCACTAGTCATATGCTTAAGAAATGTATATCCTTTGTAGTCTCTGACTCTGCAACAGCAATCCCCAGCTTTATGCTTTTATGAAAGGTGGGGGAGAGGGTTGACTCCTTCACATAGGAGTCACAATACAGGTGACTCCTCTCTGACTGACTTGTCCAATTAAGGTTAAAATTTGCTAGGATGCTCTCTTGTTTGCCCTCTCCCTGCCAGGTGTAAAGTTTTCTCTTTAAAACAAGCTACTTTTAGGGAACACCTTTTACAGGAGAAAAATGCTGATCCTAAAAGAGATCTCCTACCAAGCGCTTCAAACTAGCGAGCGTATTCAGAAGTGCACAGAGAATAAATACTTAGGGGCTAAAACAAAATACAGTTGATTTTTTTTAGAATAGAAATGGGCTCTCCCAATACAAGGAGATGATGTCTTTCCCCAATAGAAAGCTTCTGGCTTCCTGCGGGGAAGTACCAAACCTTCTGAGCAAAATCACAGGCTGAGTTTCAAACTGCTCAGTAGTACGAGTGAAACTCCGTTCATGCTAAAAGGAAGAAAGCTTGCTATGTTGTTTAGTCCATGTAGGTATTAGCTGAAGCAAATGATCCTGTACCCCAAGGGCTGTGCCCACATCCCTCCTGCAAGGTGCTGGCTTTGCATTTAATCTCTTGCATGCCTAAGAATTGGGAGAGAAGCCCAAGATTTCCTATGTCTGTGTGGATGTGGATCCCATTTCCTTAGTGTACCCAGGTCTCTGGTGCAATTCCTCACCTGGCATTATCTGGGGTTATTTGTGCATCTTCATGGGGCCGGGACCTTCTCTCCATGGGGTAGTGTTGTAGCTTTGTCTAGCATACCTGCTGTGCCCTAAAGCTGGTCTCTTGGAATTAATTCAGGACCTTTTAATGGGACTTTCTCTGTCTTACTGGTGATGGGCACATTGTTGAGGGCCCTCAAAAGAGGTCAAACTGTGTCTATTCTTTAGTCCTTCCCAGAACAAATCTCTCAAAGGATCATTTTGTAATCTGGATTAAGTTTGCTTGTCCCTACCCTTTTGGTAGATGCAATAGCTGCTCACACCAGATCTCCTTGAAGGTGCCTGTGTAAGCAGCAGTTTTGATGTGCGTGGAGATGTTTCTTTTCAGATCTTATGCCTTGCTTTATTCCAGATCTTACTGAGATCTGGGAGGAGAGTCCTAGCATGAAGTGAGTTGAAGAAAGGAGGGCCCTGCATATCAGTCTAAAGCAGTACATTACTCTGCTAACCCTGTACTTTGTAGGTAATGGAGGCGGAAAAAAATCTGTGGGCATGCCAGAGTGTGAAAACTTTGACTTGGTGTGGTTAAGTGGGGAAGCATTGAGGAATATAGCTCCAGATCAGTGTGCTTCTGCTATGAGAAATGAATCTGCAAGACAGACTTGTGGGCTCCAAGATGGTCTCTGCACATCTTAAATATCAGGTGTGTTCAATTTTCCTAGTAAACTTTCCCGTGAGCTTTTTCCCCCTTGCACACAAGACATTCCTGCCCAGAAGAGCCTACTCTTCTGTGAAATCTGGAACACCATAACCTGAAGGAAATACACTTTACATCCTGCTGGCCACCAGAGAACTTCGAGGTAAAAAGACTTGTTCAACCTTTCTCTGTGCCCAACCTGGACGAAACAAACTAGTCCAAACGGGAGACTTTACCACACCTTCAGCTCGCCCGTGAAATACGAGTTTTCATTTCTACCTAGGAGAACTGTTCCAATCTCTGCTCTCTCCTATGCCCGATGAAGGGCGAGAGTGCCTGAGAACTTGCAAATAAATAAAATAATGTGTTTGCAAATATAGTTGGTCTAATAAAAGAGATCACCCCTTCCATGAGTTTTGATTGCTTTCCCCCCTTCCCTGTGCATGGGCCTGGAAACACCGTCTCTCATCAGGCAACACAAGTATGTTCTTTCCTACTCGTCTTGCTGCCGAAGGTCCCTGCAGAGCTTGTAAATGGAAG
>NW_005841879.1:646262-646571 GCF_000455745.1 Alligator sinensis
CCCACTGCTTGAAAACCATGCCTCGAATGACACTGTTGGAGTCTGGGGAGTTGCAGAAGTGGCACGGACTGGACCGTCTACCGCATGGGCCAAGCAATGAAGCATCTGAGCCGTGGCTGCAGAGGTGATGAGAACTGGACCCGATAAACCTACGTAAACTGAAGGGGATGGGTATGAACAAGGAGGCTCTGACCTTCCTTGAAGCAGAACCGCACCTTTAAACTATAGTCTGAGATGTAGCTGTCTTCGATTATTTTCCCAAAATGCATGTGCTGCTTAACTATAGCAGCACCTGACGTGGCGCAAGAT
>NW_005841879.1:646581-650017 GCF_000455745.1 Alligator sinensis
TCCCTCCTTCTGCAGGCTTCATCCCTCTCGAATGATTCCTACGTCTTGCAGCCGTTCTAGGTTTTTCTTAAAATTTACGCTGGGAGATTTTGATAATAATAATAAAGATGCCTAAGAAGCCAAACTTCCTCGCCGGGTTTCGGAAGCCCCTCAAGCTTCCTGCCAGTTTCAAAGCAGACGAGATTACCTTCAAACCCTGCCCCCTCTTTCTTTCTTAAAGAAAAGAAAAGTAGGACTGTCACCCGATTATAAAATCAAGGCCTTTGAGCAGTGCTCAGACGGTGATAGTTTCACGTTGAGATTTTGTTTCAGGATGGGAGATTCCCAGAGTTGCCGGCCAATACAAAGAAACAGCCAGAGCAGAAGGGCTGTGCTTGTGTAAAAGAGGGGTTGGGGGGGGGTTATGCCTTTTTGGGGGGATGTTTCATAGATTGGAAGGGACCTTGCACGCTCATGTTGTTGGAATTCACTTCTTTTCATATAAAATACTCTTGTTGCTCACAAGGGTCTGGCATGCTTATACTGGCTCTAACTGGATGAGACTTTAATGTGTGCCACTTCATTTTTTAATATTTTTATTTTTTTTAATGCATGTGAGTTGAATCCAGTCCTCTTAGTCACATGCAGCATGCGCATCTCAGGATTTTGCATGTTGTGGTTGACATACCACTAACTGGAGGTGTTCACTCTCATGTTCCCACATTAGCTAGAGATTTGTGCTATTCAGTTCAGGAATGGATCCGATGTCCAGACCAGCTCTTTCTTTAGAAATAATGCCAGTTGTGCAACCTGCTTCGTCAGCCACTGCTCTGATAAGGACTGGAGGTATTGACTGCTGCTCAAGTGCAACTGGTCTGCTGTGATGCTTCTTGGGCACACACAAACCCTGCCCCATCAGGATGACTTCTAGGCCTCTTGCTTTGATAGAGCTTGTATGCGGGGCACTGAAATCCTATTTCTTTCAATATGCAAGACTAAGTTAAAAGCATTAGTTTGATCTGGAGTTTCTGTGTTCTGTTGGCCCCAGTCTTGACCCTGAACCAATGAAACCCTAGGTAGGAGGCAAACTTGATGGTGTCTACTACTGAATTAGACTGAAAGGAGATTTGCATATCGTGTGAGACGCTGGGATGGTAACTATAAATGCTGGCATAAAAGGCAAATAAAGAAGGGGGCCTCAGTCCTATGTTGGACAACATTAATAGGCTCCCTAATGAATGTAGCCAGTAGGGCCCAGCATTGAGTTGGATCCTATTTGCACAACTGCAGGCAGGTGGGGAAATGAATCTGTAAGATGAAAAAGGTGTTTAGGAAGGGCAGGGTGGAAACTTTGCATTCGCTCATGCCTGGTCATAGAGGAGTGCGGAGACTGACTCTGCAGCTGGGCAGCCAGGAAGTGTAATGTCATTAATCTAAAGCTTTCATAAAGCATGTAATGAGTGAGCTGACCAAGTTTCGAGAAATTGAGTCAGGAGAGGGGCAAAAATATATTAGACTACTTCATAAGGAGGTTTTTTTTAATTATTATTTTAATGGCTATTCCATTTCTATCTACCATTATCAAGCTCCCCGTATTTCTGAGGGCTACTTTTTTTTTTTTCCTTTGACTTTTTGATCCTGTGACTTTTCAATAAAAAATGCAGGTGTGGTTAAAGGATCCTTGTCGGAGGGCTAGTGTGGATCTGCTATACATCTACAGCATAAATTCCACATTTAAGTTGGACAAGGTTCTTTAGGGGAATCTCATATCTTTTATTAGACCAACTTCAATAGTTGGGGGGGAAAAAATTTTTAGCACTTAATTACTAACATTTCAGTTAGTAATTCACGTGGAAGAACAGAGATGCAAAGGTTGATGCTCTAAGGTCATTCAAAATAAAATCCAGAGTGGGGGGATGTTTCCGTGTAACTGCATTTTTATATTCAGCTCTGAAGTATCGACTTATGTAGCCATTATAAATAGTGTCCTATTCTCAGCAACTGTTGAAAATAAAAATTCCCGTAGCTGGTATTGGCTATCATTGCAATATATTGGACCCTCGTTTCCATCGCTTAGTTTTCTTGCTCGCCTTATCCCAGCAAGTTTAGAGATGAAAGCACCCTTGGACTTCAGCGGGTGAAGCCAACTTCTGTGCTCGTCATTATATTTACAGGCAAAGATCGTTTATTGTCTCGTGCCGGTTAAGCTGCCTCGCAAAACGGTCCTCACGCGGAAGGAAAAGGTGGTTTAGCATGACACTATGGCTCTGTTGGAAAGAGCTTCGCCTCCTAACTTTGGAGGACGTGCATTTTCTGTCTAGGAAATCTGGCCTACGAATAAAAACCTATTGGATCAAGTTTTGTTTGTCAAGGTTGCAGTTCCCTCCGTCTGTTCACACGCCACTTTGCAAGCTCCTCAGAAGAGAGCTCTTTGTGGTCGTCGAATATGAAATACCCGTCTTTCCACTGAGGCCTCTGGGATAAACAACTTCGACACCTTTTTTATGCACTCTCTACCTTGAATTTGAACAGGCCCCCAAAATGCTGCCACTTCCATCGCTTCTACCCGCACAGGTTTTCACACCATACTTATATGCAAACTCAATCCCTTGCTTTCCTACAGTACAGGGATACCAGACTGATGACATTGGCACCGTTAGGAACCTCTTCTTCCTTTCCTGTACTTTCTGTTAGCCGCAAATACAAGATGTGACAGCAAGAGTGTAATTTGCTGGGGTTTTAGTGAAGGCTGCTGACCATCTGTTTTGGACAACTATGAACTAAGGGAAACGACCGGGCAAAGAAATTATAGCTGAAAAGCATTTTTAGAACATCAAAATAAATGCTTCCCAGAACAGGTGGGATAAAATTGTAGCTAAGTACTCAAAACCTCTCTATTTGTTTTTTAAGGGATTATTTAAATCCATCTACAAAAGGAGAGATCCTGGGTCCCTTCCATGCTCATTTAGGATCATCTGTCAAGGAAATCTTTCAGCTACACTTGCTGATATGGCCTGGGTAGGGAGGAGGAGATGGAAGATAAAACCTCCTTAAATGCAACACTGAGATGATGTGTAATCACCTGCATAAACTCTATTACCGTTGGGCACAATTTCTACCGTGGGTAAGTGCTGGCTCCTGGATCTGCTTTACTGCTAGTATTGCTCTTGCTGATCATGCTAATCTTAAAATGTTCCCAGCCTGGCCTCCAAGGAAATGCTAAGCAGTTCTGCAGGTAACGAACCCTCCAGAATTATAGCTCTGGCCACATTTAGGAATTAAGGGTCTAGCCCTTTGCATTACCCAGTCACCAGAGACTGTCTAAACACGTTACATAATCCTACTACTCCCATCATCCCGGTGGAGCGGATGGTTAAGGTTTTGAATCCTGGCTCTCTGAAGACAAAGTCGCCTAGAAAAGTATGCGTGATCATCACGGTATCCAGCGCCAAGGCTA
>NW_005841879.1:650048-679431 GCF_000455745.1 Alligator sinensis
GGGGGGGGGGGGGGGGAGAAATCAGGCTGCAATGCTAATTACAGGGTATGTTCTCCGCCACTCCGGGCGGTCTGAATTATTTTTTTTCTACCTGCTGCCATCAAAAGTGCTGGCATCATTTTTGACCGGCTGCCTGCAGCAATTTCTAAGCCTGTATCGTGCGTGTGCGTTCCCTGCAAAACAGGAGCAAAGAAGAGGTGCTACCCCCGTCCTCGCACAAACAAGCGCTGACGGCACTGGTCTGTGGAAGCACAAAAGGAAATCAGGAAAAAGCAGCTGTGCCTCCCATTAAGTGTCTGGAAATGCCACGTTTGCAGTATGCGGTCAGGTACCGCACAGAGGAAGAGACAGGAAACGGGACAAAGACAGTTCAATGGGGTAACGGACAAAGAGGCGCTAAAATGAGGCCCAGCCGAGCTGCTGGCCACTTGCATGTTAAAGAATTTAATTTAGCAGAGCTCTCCTGTCCTTTTGTAACTTTTTTTTTTTTCCTTTTTATATAGTGTATTTTGAATTCTTTAATCGTTGTTCTGATTCTTACAATTGTTTTTTATGCACCTTTTTAAGCAGGGACGAAACGGACTCATCCCAAAGTGATGCCAAACTATAAGGTAAAGGAAAGGGGGAAAATTCCTTCCCTGCACCTCCCCATTTATCTCGGATGTCACTTGTCACCAAAGTACTTACAAACTGGACAAACGTGACTCCATAGTTTTGACTTGTTGTTTTCAAGATACCTAGATCCCTTTTAGCATCAATCAGTTTGACTAAATCAAATATTCTCCCCTCCTGCTCTTTTAATTGAAGGTGTATTATTTGCTTCCTGTCCTAAGTGGCTGAATTTTTTTCCCCCCTGTGCACTATTAAACAGCTTCCTTGTTCTCACCCTGGAAGGGGCTATATTTATTTCGCGGATGAATGGAAGAGATTCATGGAACATTTCTTGCCTCTCTCCCAGGGCAGCAGGTTTCATGCGATGTAAGAATCTCCCCCTCCAAGGAAGAGAGCTATTATACCAATCCTTTCCCACTGACTAATCAGTTCTATTATTAACATTATAATGACTTTAAAAAATGGAAATTGGTTTCCTTCCACCAGTGTGGACTGGCCTACTCGAAGAACCAGCAGTCTGAAAACCAACTCATCCAGCTTAACCATGCTAGGTCTGTGCAGTGGATGACCAGCAACCCTTCAGCCCAAGGACAAAAAGCATTAAACCTTTCGGCGTCCAACTCTCATTCCTACTACAGAAGCCAGCTGGCAATCAACTTCCCACTGCTGAGAGGGGCAGGGGCACCTGCTGCAGCCCTTCAGAGGCTCTCCTTATCCCTGGTACGTGGCATGCCAACAGCATCCTTTGCAATCCCAAACTACGTGGGACCAAGGCTCACGAAGTGGCTCTTACAGCAGCAGATCTGACAATAAGGTCAAAAGCTGGTCTATATAAAAGCAGGTACAGTGCTGCTATAACTAACACAAAAGCATGGAAGAGGGAACTTAATAACAGTCACTCCCATTTAGTCAGCTGTGCAAAACAGTCAAGTTGCATCAAGTGATTAGTTCAGTGTTTGCATCTTTAACCTTCTGTTTTTCAAAAATGGCTAATTCTGATAGTCTGCAGAGATCCGGGGCATCTCTTATGTGATTTAAAAAAGATATTCATCCCCTACCCTGGTCCCTTAACACACAATGAGTCCTGGATACAATTCTGAATTAGAAAAATCAACAACATCATAAATAGTCCTATGCTTGGAAGAGAGGACTGGATACTGTCCATTTAAAACTGAACATTTTCTCGCTCCCTGCAAAGAGCAGGATGCAGACCAATGTCTCAAAGTTGCAGCAAAGCAGGCTCAGTTTGGGTATCAGGAAACACTTCTTCGCTGCTAGAAGCAAGGCAGCAGAACAGACACCAAGGGGAGCTGGGGAAATCTCCATCACTGGAGGGGGTCAAGAAGAGCCAGGATAAGCACTGGTCAGGGATGGTCCGAGAGTAGTTATGCCAATATTCTCCTATGGTTATTTCCCAGGCTGCTGGGCTTTAATCATTGCCACATGGGGCTAAGAAGGAATTTTTTCCCCTCCCTGCTGGTATAGCAGGGTTGTTTCTTTTTTTTTAACCTTCCTCAATAGTACCGTGTTTGCTGCAGCCAAGGCTGGGGTGTACCAGTGCTCCTACTGGGACTTAAACCTGCAGATTCCCAGCTATCAGGTCTTGCCCTTCAGTTCAGGGTCAGACCTACAAGCCACGCGGAGTCCGCTGGGTACGGTAGTGCCGGGTCCGTGGCATGCCGCTGCCCGCGGGGAGACTCGTTGCACGGCCTCAAGCAGGTGGCTTCTGCTGGAGCAGTTGCCACATTTGGGGTCGGGAAGGAATTTTATGGCCAGATTGGTATGGACACTGGGGTCCTTGCCCACCTCTGTAGCAGGGGGCATGGCTCTCTAGTTGGGATTTCTTTTTTTTTTAGTGTATTTTAGCACCCTTTGCAGGAGCAGTATATTGGCCATTGTGGTGCCCCTGCTTTACCTATGGCAAGTTCAGGTATTACGTCTTGCCGTGTCCGAGCGAACTGCAGTTTGTCTAATAGGTTAGACAAGGGATTTGGATAGGATGGGTTGAATAGGGATGATCCTGCCTCGGGAAGGAGAGGCTGGATTAAGTGATAACCTCTGGAGATCCCTTCCGGCCCTACTTTTCTATGATGCAATGAAGGAAAACTGCACTGAAAAAGGAGGATTCCTGTGAATATCTTCAAGTTGGCAGCGTTTGGATAGCTAAGCAAACGTTGCTGGACTAACGCTTCATTGACTGCACCAAGCTTTCCTGTACCCTGCCTTTGCAAATTCTTGCCGAGCCCAAGACTACATAATGGGAGTATGATAAAGGCAAGAATTTCTGAAGTAGCGCTGAGCAGGCAAACTAGATATTGCATAACTAGCTTGAATCTAGACAATGCTTAGAAGAGATTAATTTTATACCAGCCAAAACCTATAGGGGTGCTATGTACCGAAATGAGAAACAAGTTGCTGTTTTCATTTTGCATCTGTTCAGTCAATATTTACAGCTGAAAAAACTAACGAGGATGGTTATAGAAATATAACATAGCCTTCTGAATACCGGTGGTGACTTCGATCAGAGTCCAGAAGTACATACGATAACGGCTCACGTGTTGTGACCTACGATAATGGCTCACGTGTGACTAACTTCTCTTGTTATCAGCATCAATTTTTTTTTTTTTAATTGAGCAAAACAAAAATACACTATATTCTGAAGAACACTAGAAATAGGATTTAAAGACATACCTAAATATTGCTATTTACTTATCTGATCTCACACAGTTGGTATGGTATGGTGCCATACTATATGGTTGGTATGGTAATGATACTGTATGAAGAAACCCTAAAGTGTCTACAAGATATTATTTTGACTTATTAAAAAAAAAGAGAAAGAAAAGAAATGCTCACTGATGAACTGGGAAGCGCGTTGGACATACCCAAGCTGTAAGACTGATGCAAACTTATAGCTCCTGATTTGCGAGGGTTTAGCTAGTAATCTATATAACATGGGATTTCCTTTTCTCCCATGCTATCCTATTAGTCATGACAGCTAAGTATAACAGAGTGAAGCACTAATTCAAATTCTTTTGCTTCTACATAGTCCTCAAAACTTGGTAATATGCCGGAGTATTTTGCATTCATTACCGTGGAATTAACTGTGGAGGTACTGAAGTGATAGCTGGATTACAAACTATTATGTCAGTATAACTTTCTTTGCTTCACTTTTTTTGATGGATTTTTTTTTTTGCTTTCAACCTAGTTATAGTCTCCTAAGTAACTAATGGAAATAAGCAAATGTTTGCGGTGCGAGAATCCTGCTCTTCCTCACCTGCCGCAAAGTCTTTGCATGCCGGCAGTGGAGTTCAGACTCTGGCTGCAAGGCTCACAAGTGATGGTTTGCAAGCATCCACCACCATTTATTTTTGGGGAACAAAACCTGGCTAAAACTGTTACTGTACTTTTCAATGAACGACATAAGCCCAACTAAGGATAGCATTGCGGTGGTTGTCCTGCCTATGCACTTTTGAAGGAACAGAGATATTTTATTTCCACTTATGTACAAATTTGCAGTCTCTAGAAGTACTGATCTTTTCATTTAAAGCCAGGAGATTTATTTTTCTTGTTTTGGGTTCTTCTGTTCATAACAGCCCCCTGAATAATCCCCGTTACAGTGTGTCGTCTCCATTAAGAGAGGCACCGTAAGCAAATCAAATGGCATCTGTCAACTTCTCAGAACAAATGGCCAGAAATGACTCGAAGGGGGATTCCAGATCTGTGCAGCAGGCTCTTCTCTGAAGTCTTACTGGATAACTTCTTGCATACTATGTGAAATCTGGTGGGGGTTGCATTACCCCTGTCATTCATTCTGAAGAATCAGACAACTTTAAATATAACTGTTAACAGATTTGAGATGTGCTCATTTAAAATATTCTTGCAAGGAATCTACGCTTAAAGGCCCCATGATATTATGGAGCAGAGCACGGGAGGGGTGGAGGAAAAAGAGGCCCTGGGAAGGAGCCCCTTCACCCAAATGGTGCCGTGAATGCTACCAAGGTATGGAGAAGCGACACCACTGCTGCGACTGGCAAAGAACTAGGTTGAAAGCAAAAATGATGGGCTGCTTTCCCTTTGCTAGGCGATCCTAATCTAGCACAGAGGTCTCTCTCTCTCTCTCTTTTTTTTTTTTCCCAGGCATCTGGTCCTGCTTGATCATTTTTTTTCCATCTCCATAACTTTCTGGGAATGTCAGGAATGACTCCTCCCCTGTAACCACACGCACCCTCCTCCCAGCCCTCCCCGCAGAGCTGAAGATCAGCCTGGTGGAGGGTCCATCCTGTGGGGCATCCTCTTTCACAGTCTGCTCTATCAAACTATTTTGGCTCTTTCTATTGGAAACTTTTACAATTTCCACTTGGCTGGACAAGACGACTGCAATAAATAGACAACTCTTATTTCTGTTACCCATGTTTTCTTTTTTCCCCGTCGTTTGTAAGGGAGTAGGATTTGGAAGCCGCTCCATGAAAGGATGATCAGCTTGCCCTTTCCCCATGTCCTTGCAGTACGCACAGTTTTAAGCGTATTGATTAGAGCGGTTTGTCCTGCAACCCAGTTGGAAAGTCTTAGGAGCACTTTCCCAAGTGACTGATGCAAGGCCCAGTCTCAGCATGATCCCCCCCAACTACAACCCCCGGGGTCTACAGGAAGGCTGCAAAATGCAAGGACAAGCAGCTGCAATATGAAATCCAAAACTTGGAAGACGGCTCCAAAAAGCTGCATCTGCGCGCTTCCAGGACCCTCGTCACCGTGACATGCATGCATCTACTTTCATAAAGAGCAGCTAGACCAACTCTGAACCAAAACCTGCTCCTCCAAGGAACAGTGCATTCCCACAACATTTTTTTTTTAAGCATTTTGCAAGTAAAACAACAACAAAATCTTTCCCAGCTTTTCTCCTTGGGACACAAGGCAGCAAAAGTGCATAATCCGAGATCCAAACCACCACTCTCGCTGCACAATGCTTTTAAAAAAATAAATCACTGCCCCCAGCTTAGCAACCCCCCAGCCCTCTGCATGCAAACACACAAAGCCATTAAACCCACGTTTTTCAATGCAAACTAAAAAGCCAAGCCTTCCCTCTCCTGCTCTGGGCGATGTGCTGGTACAAACCACACTCGCCTTCCTCTGTGCAAAAGTTACAAATATTACCCGGAGGGGAGGGGGGGTGGGAAACCGGTGGAAAATGATCTCAGTACTGGCACCAAAACAATACTTTCCCATGGAAACATAGGTATATATTTAATTCCTAGCAACTCCACTGCAGTTTCATCTTGCATCCTTTCTTTGTTTTTGCATGGACTTTCGTTAAAAAGTTTTAGCTTTTGCTTCTGCACAAGGAGAAGCCACCCGCAGCCGAGATGCATTTGTGCCTATTCTGCAAATAATTCCCTCCCCTCCCCCTTGCATGCATATGCTCTTCGACACCCTTTATCTGTCCTGACTGTGCAAAAGGCAAAAAAGAAAGAGCTCGGTAATCCCAGCAGAAGAATGCAAATAACGTCAATGCACAGCTGAACTGCAAGCCCTGCCTTACAGGAACTGTGTGCGAGTGTGTCTGCAGGAGACAGAGAGACAGAGACAGAGAGAGAGAGGAGAGGAGAAAAAAAAGGCACATATACTAAACAGGAAATGCAACTGAGAGCAATTGAAAGCCTCAAACTTCACCATGCAATTGCATCCCGAAAATTGCATGCGTGCACCAGAGGCTGCATGCACGCCTGCTTGCATATTTTGCAAAGCGACCGAAGTAGGAGCCTTACCTCTCGCCTGAGACATGGTTTGGGTTTTTGGTTTTTGTTTGTTTTTTTTTGGTTGGGTTTTTTTTTTTTTTGGTTGGTTTTTTTTTTTCTTTTCTTTTCTTTTCTTTTTTTTTTTTTTTTTTGCTCCCCCTCCCTTGGCTTGGCTGGGGGAGGGGCAGCACAAAAGACTTTGCCTTGCTTCTCTTCTGGAGCTAGGTTTTTTTTTTTTTTTGTTTTTTTTTTTTTTTTTTTTTTTTTTTGCAGCCAAGATGCAAACTGCAGGCGCTCAGTCTTCGTGCAGGCGGGGCTGCAGCGGGGAGGCCCGGGCAATTGCACACCTTGCGGGACAGCTTGCAAAGTGGGCTCAGTCTTTCTTTTTTTTTTTTTTTTTTTTTTCCTTCCCTTCCCCAATGGCACAGGCTCTGCTGCACCTACATGATGGGCCAGGGCTGGCAGCTCGCAGCTCCAAACTTGGCTCGGAGTAGCCCAGTGCGCAGACGTGCTTCCTCCCGCCGCGCGGTGCCCGCTGGGTAGTGTAGTGCAGAGCGGTGCCGGGTAGTGCCGTGCGCTGCGGGGCACGGCGGCTGCTGCCTGCGACCCAGCCTGCTTGCCCCTGGTTGCCCCCAGTCCCCTGATCCCCTTCGTGTCCTCTGGTTCCCTTCTTCCCCCTGTCTTCTTGCCTACTTATCCCCTGTCCTCTTTTCCCCTTCTTGCCCCCTGTCCTTTTTTCCCCTGTCCCCTTCCTGTCCCCTGTCCTCTTCTTTTCCCCTTCTTGCCCCCTGTCCTCTTCCTGCCCCTTGTCCTCTTGTCTTCTTCTTGCCCCCTGTCCTTTTTTCCCCTGTCCCCTTCCTGCCCCCTGTCCTCTTGTCTTCTTCTTTTCCCTTTCTTGCCCCATGTCCTTTTGCCCCCTGTCCTCTTGTCTTCTTCCTGCCCCGTCCTTTTCCCCTTCTTGCCCCATGTCCCCTTCCTGCCCCCTGTCCTCTTGTCTTCTTCTTTTCCCTTTCTTGCCCCATGTCCTTTTGCCCCCTGTCTTCTTCCTGCCCCCTGTCTTCTTCCTGCCCCCTGTCCTCTTGTCTTCTTCCTGCCCCCTGTCCTTTTGTCCTCTTCTTTTCTGCTTCTTGCACCATGTCCTTTTGCCCCCTGTTCCCTTCTTGCCCCCTGTCCTCTTGTTCCCTTCTTGCCCCTTGTCGTCCTCTTGACCCCAGTCGTCTCGTCCCCAGGATTGCAGGGCTCTGGTGCCCCCCACGCACACTCCTTCCCCTCGGTTTGCACAAGGAGACTGCAAGGCTGGGATGGAGGCGCTGAGGGCTGGCTCAGTGGGTGCAGAAGAAAGCACCCGGCCCTGCACGGTTGGGTGTGCGAGGTTCAACCTTCCTTGCTCTGGAGACGTGGAGGGAAGAGCAGGCTGGGGATCTGCTGAGCAATCTGCCCCATATAAAAAGAAATGACAATAAGTAAAGGGGGAGGCGGGCAATGAAGAGAAATGAAAACTGGCCTTTTCATGCAGAAGGGGCACCTGCAGCAGCCAGACCCTTTCCTTTCCTGTTCAGGAGCGCACCCACCTGTTATGTCATGATTAAGGCATACAAAAAATAAGTGTGCCTGTTTTCTTTATTCCCTGACTTCTTCACTGCCCCATTTCCATGCACAATATGTGCTGCCCTGCTTGGAGAACCTTATCTTGGAAAGGGGCTGCCTCACTGAAGTCCTGTTCCTTTCTTCCTTTAATTAATATTTTTGTGGAGGTGTTTGAAGTCTCATTGGCAGCTTATTTACTGGTTACAATCTATAGAGAGACTGAGCCTGGCTTCCTGTTTATCCTTATACAGTGCCATTTGGTAAATAGTAAAGATGTTCTCTGCTTATTTTCCTAATCAAAATGATTGTGCATATTTTGCACTTTCCAACAATGTAACAGTAGCTCTGTAGGACTGTTATTTGTGGAGATTAGTATGTAATGCCAGGGAGGCATTAGGTAACAAAAGTACTTGTTTATTATTATTATTATTATTATTATGACACAAAATTTCTGGCTGGACAAAATAAGGCAGAATTGGGTGCATGTTTTCTGCCTGCATCTCATCTTATTTTGAGCAATGGAGCAGAGACCAGAGCCTGCGTTCACCTGCCTGGTTAGTTTGACATCCAGTGGACCGCTGGTGTCTAAGTTGAAGCATATAGGTTGCTTGATCTGGGGATGGAGGATAAAACAAATGTGGTATCAACAGCAGGGTTTCCATCCCAGCACCTGGCAGTCCACACAAGTTAAGATGGATTTCATAGCAGCTAACTTGTTAACTCTAGCAGATAACTTGATCAACTCCTTTTAGGCTAGCCTGGCTGGGGGAAGGTGATGCTGGTGCTGCTGCTAAACAGTGAGCTGCAAGTTTTAAAGCACCGCTTAATTCAGAGGTGAGGATAACACCTGAGTTTATACCTTCATCTCATGTTCTCCTCGAGACAAACCCTTAGTTAAAGCATTGCGAGAGGAAAAGGACCCCAAATGAACAGGTAGGAAACGTCCATTTTTGCTTATTGTCACTTATTGGATTATTTTGCTTTTGTTCTTGTTTGGGGAGCATCTCTGGCTGGGTTCAATGTTTTTGGAAGGCTGCTTCTTCTGTTGAATAGGATCACACACATTCCAGCGGCTGCTGTGGAGCTGTTCCAGTCGATCAGGTGAGCCTACAGTTAGGACAGTGCTCTGAACCTTGCACTGGATGCAGGTATGTCTCAGCCCTTCCCATTTGATTAACATGCATCAAGCTGTCCTTTCAGTGAGTTGAGTATACTGTTATGTACAGCAGAAACCTCCCTTTGTCCTCCGAAGTACCCGTCTGTCATGGTCCACCTGGGATGAGCAGTTGAAGCATCAACTGAGATTCACAATCTAGATTTATTCCCATAGCCCCCCTCCCTTCTCTGTCTATATATATCTCGATATCAAAAAAAATATTCTGCCAGTTTAACTGGGGGGAGAATCATCACCTTATCCAGCATAGTCTTGTTGCCAGTTCCTCATGGAAGCACAATTTATGTGGCCAAAAGGAGCCTTTTTCTAGCAGAGTTCATGTTCTGGGAAATGACGCTTCTCGAGAGAAAATATTGCAATGGAAAAATGCCTGTGGTTGCCTTACATGGCATTTTTGCTAGGGTGCTGTGGTGGTATAACTATACAGGCAGAGTTGCTCTGGTATGGACTACCCGTCCCCCCACAATGCCTCAAGTAACCTTTCTTTAGCAGATATCAGCCTTGGGGAAGCATATCTTATTTGATGTTCTTCAAGTTAGAAACGTGATCGTTCAGGTCGTGCCTTGCCTTGTCCACCCCAATGATCCATTGCATAAATTTCTTTACCAAGTCCCACAGATGGATGTACATCTTCCCTGGTGTAACGTGATGGGATGGATTTGGTCCATAATTAACAGGTCTCTGCATGTGAGCCGTGTGTTATCTAGGAGACAGTACGGGTACACTGCCAAATAAATGAGATGGGCTCAGGTCTGTTCTCATTTTCCTTTAAGTTTGCAAGTTTGTTTGAAGCAGGAACAAGTCTTTTGCTCTGGCATCTTTGCTTACTGGGGTCTTGGTCAATTGACTAGAGTGCCTAGGCTTTCCAATATAGAAATCATTAATGCTCAATCTGAAGTCTTATTTTTTTGTTGTTCTAGGAAGATCAAGGTTTATCCAGAGTCTGAAATGGAAGAAGCAGCTTAAGATGCACCAGATGAGTAATAGAAAATCCTGTCCCATATGGAGGATTTGCACCCAGGCCCATGAAGGGGAGTAGCTAAAATGCTATATAGTCAAGCCAACCAGTGATGGGTGCATGGTAATACAAGGAAGGATGGGGGTGGTATTTTGGGGTAAGGAACACCAAATCTGAGCACATTACAGTTAAAGTAGCCTTTATGTGAAGCATTAAAAAAATAAAATAAAAAGCCCCATATTCAAACGTTTGCAGGTAATGGATTTGTAAATTATTTTGTAAATTTTCTGCTTTTCTCTGTTGTAGAAGAATTTAAATAAATAGTTCGTGTCATGAAGATTTGGGGGCCAAGTGCATATTCTCAACTTGCAGTGAAAACTGTGGTGGAACTTCTGTGTACTCCAGCAAAATTGTGATACCTTGAGGTCTAAGACTTCTGTGGAAGTAGTTCATAAAGAACATATATCTGTAATTATAAGCAGTGCTACTAGTCGTCACTCGACTCTGGTTTTCTCCAATGCATTGGAAAATATATATTATAGCAAACTTCTGTACCACAACCTCAGACTTTCCCAAATGTGCCTCCAGTGATTTAGACCGTGTTATACAGTAGGCACTTGGCAAATGTTTTTTATGCCATTTTTAGTTATAAAGGCGAAAATAAAAAGGATACAGTAACCCTCAATTAGGTGTATACTTTTAGAACTTCATAATGTTCAGAGTGTTTGGGGGGGGGGAAATGGCTGCAAATATGCCATTATATTGCCAGATTTCAGTGTAGAGCATGTCTTTATTAACCAAGCAATACCTCCTTGAAATGAGGGGTTTATTATGGAAAGGCTGACAGACCCTTAATGACCACATCATGAATGGCAGTTACAATAGCCCATAAGCTAAATAGTGGCATGCACAGTCCTTAAGATAAATAGTGGCATGCACAGTCCTTTAGCCTTGCTTGGCAGAGTTGGGCAGCCTTAGCTGGTTTGAAGGTCTATGATGTGTTGGTATTTTTCTTCTCGTCTGTTCCAGTCTGCTTTTAAAGTTCTGTTAAATGTTAGTGATCACATTTTGGGGCTGGGGCTGTTGTTTTTGGTTTGCCCATTTTAGCTTTTGGAGTCTCTTTTGGAGTCTCATTTGTCTATCGTGCCAGATTGAGAGGGCTAAGGTGGGCATGTCTACGTGGCATTGGACAGAGCTAGAGCACAGCACTGAAAATACCTTCCTGCCCATTTACCCCTGCTCCATACCTGTCAGTAAAGTTTCTGGCTTATGCCCAGGGCCTCAGACTT
Organism: Alligator sinensis; assembly: GCF_000455745.1. Lineage (NCBI taxonomy): Eukaryota > Metazoa > Chordata > Crocodylia > Alligatoridae > Alligator > Alligator sinensis. The sequence continues at coordinate 661,401 of NW_005841879.1, forward strand.
GGGGGTCTAAGGTTGAGCCAAGTTCCACTCTAATGGCAGCAATATGATCTCTTTTTTGGAACGCAGCATGCAATGCAGTGCAAGCAAATGGGCAATTTTCGGAGCAGCACTGTCTGACCTAGTGCAGACGTACCCTTATCGATCTAATATATCTTTTCTACGTAAAGTGGAGTTGTCTCTTCATTACAGGATTATGAATGCATTCTGCTTGTGCACAAGAGGTAATGCATTGCATATGTTGATGGAAAGATGCCAACAGAATATAGAAACAATCTTATTCTCTTGAAATGTATGTGTTTCATGCCTTGATAGTTTTTCAAGGTGGTCCAATTAAGGTAAATGCTTCTGGCATCTTTTCCATTAATACTTGTCTTCACCACCATCCATCACCCTAATTCTTCTTCAGCTGGTTACCTAAGAGCTTCTGCCCATCTGGACCCTGAAGCATGAAGATAGCAAGCAACTTCCCAACGTCTCCAAGGGAAATGTAGAGCTTTTGCTATCCAGTCCTCTACTGAAACTGCAGGTAAGCATGCATCATTGTTGCCTACACTGGTTGTGGGAAATGTAGAGCTCTTTCCATCCAGTCCTGTACCAAAACTGCAGGTAAGCATATGTCATTGGCACAACCAATGTAGGGAACACGGAGATATTTTTGTTTAAATGTGGCATATAGTTAAGTCTTGTGATCAAGATTATTGTTTGTAAAGCACATGAAAAAAAATGTCCCGTTAATGCTGGAGATGAACGATGGAAACTGAAAATTAAAATGGGTTGTAGGGGAGCATGGAAGGAAAAAAGGCCCAAGAAAATGAAAGAAACGTTGAGTTTGTGGTTAACGCATAGGACTGAGTCAGGAGATCTGCTTTCAACTTCTGGTTTTGCTATAGATTTTGTGGGTAAATACTGCAGAGAAACACCATGAATGTTTCTATTCTAGCCCCGTGTGTTTTGACAGTTTTGTTTTTTGCTTTCAGATTGCTTTCCACGGTTACTCTAATAAACGTGCTTGCTGGAAGGAGTGTTTTGCTGAAATTGCAAAATTTTCAGCAATATTGCCTTAAAACAGATCATCAGATTTTATAAACTGGAGTGTGTATTTTGGCAACTTGATTTGTTTTGGTTCTTTAGATCAACCTGATCACGCAATTGCAGACCACATGACCTGTTTGTCCAGTCAAAGACACAGCAGGAATCTTCGGTCTTGAAGATTTGCTAACAATTGGTTGTGAAATAATATGCAGGCCAAGGATGATTGATTGTTTCCAGAAATCTGAGTTCTGTATAAAAATGGAAACAAGCACCATTTTGTTGAATTATTCCCCTTTTTTCATGTGTTTTTTTGCATAAGCCACTTCACCTGCGTTAGTGTCGGTATCTAAATGGGGAGGATAGTATTTCCCTAGTTGACACCTTGAAGTGATGTTCAGCCTTTTTTTTAAAACTAATCATTATAAAATGTTTTGATGTTCTTGGACATTTTTAGCATTTTATGCCCAAAGTTGTAAGTGTGGCTTTTTTATGATGATGCAGAGAAGGGAAGCAGGCTTGGTATCTGAAACACGGGTATGAGTGAGAGATGCGTGATCAGGTATTAAGGGAATGTCTTGTAGTGTAAAGAGCAGCCTTAACTGCTAGCACTGTAAAAAGACTATTTAAAGCCAGTGTGGATTTTGGATGACAGCTATATGCAGGGAGAACAAGGGTCATGATGCCTAGGAAGTGGAATCTTCCAAAAACAATAGACATTGGAAATGAAGAAGTCAAGCTGAGTGAAGGTACTCTGTTTGCTAACTTCCATGGAGCAGGGAGATGGGACAAGGGCCAACAGTACCTTTAAAGAAGTGGCCAAGGGTTATTTCTGTTTTTTTTTAATTTCCATTTTGCATTTTTACTGACACATAGCACTTCCCACCATCATCACCCTGTTCCCTAGAAATGAAAACTATGTAAGAAAGGGAGAGGTACAAACATAACACATTCTGGCATATAAAACCACTGTGTTTGAGTTTCAAGTTGGACCTTAAAGACTGAAAACAAAAGAGGGTTGGTTTTTTTTTTTCCTTACAAGTGATTCTTTTTACAAACACAGCAGTTATCAAAGTGTGAAAAATTCCTCAGTAAGGGGCATGCATAGCAAGGCCATTTAACTGCTTCCTACAGTCTCTGCTTTTTATTTCATTCCTTTTAAAGTCTCTTACTGCTGTGAAGGAATCATTTCAACATTACCCGATCCAGTGACCTCTGCCAAAGTCTGCAGAGAGCCTGAAACAATAGCTTTGAGGTGTGCACTGCTCCTTCGCTTTGTGCTATTAATGATGCTATGTTGAACTGTCAGCATTATTAGCAGTTTCCACACCGATTGAAAGGAAACGGTAAAAGCATCATTCTGATAGGCTATGCCAATGGTGGCCAACAATTTTTTGGCAAGCTTGTCATAAATTAAGTCCAAAGTAGGAGATGGGAGTGGCACTGTTGCCAGTATGCTTGCTGTACAGTAGAGGTGACAGATCTTGACCAAACCTGAACTTTGGGTGCTTATCGGAGGAAAAAGCCACCTGTTATTTTACTAAGTGGTGCAGAAAAGGTGTGGCAACCCTGGGTTTGGCATCATCTACTCCCACCATTTCTGTGAAGCTAATCCATCAAGCCAGGACCCCAACCCTATCCCCTCCTTGAGTGTTGCCCCAAATCCTGTCATTGGTACGCCTTTAATTTAGTGCCTTAGGCTCCTGTGCCAGATGCACCAATTGGCTATGCCACTTGTGGCCTACGTGCTGAGGATTGGCCACCACTGGGCTATGCCGTCCACCTAATAATTGCTTCGTAGGGATAGGTCTTTCTATTTCTTCTTTTTTTAAAAACATTTTTGTCCTGAGGAGGTAGCTAAATTCAGCTTTGTTTTCCTTAAGGTGGGCACTCTACTTACTACTTTCACAGGCCACTTCCAGACTAGAAATATCAGTATAAGCATAGCGACATGTTAGACCTGCAAAGAACTCCTCGTGGAGTTCAGCAGAGTTGCTCTTCTCCCAGTAGAGTGGATTTGAACCCCCACACTGAGCAAAATGAATTCTCCTGGTAAAAATACAGGTCAGCTGGGTCTACATAAAAGATTTCTGCTGCTACGGCTGTGATGGCCTGGGTTGTACTGAGTCACAGCCCTCTCATCGCCCATCTAGTGAAAGTGCAGTATGAGATGAGCAGCCACTTCTCTCTCTCACTCCCCTCCCCTTAAGACTATTGAATAGGTAAGATACTTGAGGCATGGATTTTTGTGGATGAAATCCTTTTATTGAACCACCTGCATAGCTGGGATAGATTCAGACAAGATTTTGAATACAGGGCATTCTTCCGCAGGTCACTGGTGATGCTTATCTAAGGTGCTCTTGATGTGTTTTATAGATGTACCGCACTTTTACCTCCTTACCTTCTTTTTGTCTGCCTCTATTGTACAACTAGAGCATTTGCGAAATAAATAATGCCCCTGACCCAGCTCTGCAGATGGAAGTGTGTAGTAAACACACACAAAAATAGCAGTGCTTGTACAGTGGGGGGCAAAGGTTGGACAAAGAGGTGTTCGCTGCGGTAGAAGACGAGGAAACTGTTGAATATTTGTTAAGAACAAATGGACCATCTGGAGGAAAGGATGCCACAAGAGCGTCTGCTCTGGCTTTCCATCAAGCTCTGTCCCCAGCAATAAGTGGGTGAGCAAGCGACAGAGCAGGATGCTTGCCTTACAATAGAGGAGGTGACAGACCATGAACAATCCCGAGCATTGGTGGCTTATAGGAGGGGGAAAAAAACCCCATCTGCTCTTTTGCTGTTCTGAGCAGGGCAGAAAGGATATCGCACATTCCTTTGTTCTCCACTGAAGGTAACGGCGGACTACAGGCCCTCTTGCACTTTGCAAGCCAAAAAAAAGTGAAGTTCATAAGAGCTTAGCAGCCAGATCTTAAAATTCATTTTAGTTTCCACTGTCTGTCTGTCTTGCTCCTATGCATTTCCTCTAGCAGCCATTAGAAGTTAATACACATTTCCCCTTAGTGTCTTCTGGTAGTTTGATCGTATGAAAAAATGTTTAGATAGCTTCAGTTTTCTTTGCTTTTTTCCCCCTGCCCTAACAAACTACACTAACCCTGTGAATCTGGGACTGGAGAGCTGCTAAAAAATCTCTTTGTGGCTTTTAAGCAGATGGCCAAGGAATTCTTACAGAGGATAAAATGACCTATAAAATCTGAAAGTAGATGCAGCTTGTAAAAGTGACAGAAGCCCAGTAAAGGAAGCCCATTCACAACTTAAGTAACCTAGATAATGGTACAATTTAGGGCTGGAAAAAATTGGCCGATAAGAATAAAGAGCTGAGTGCTTGGTAAGGAGAGGGGTTAAAGGAGACAATCATCTCATCTCAAACAAGTGGGCTAAGGGCTGTGCCGCTAGCATGAATATATCCATTTTATCTTAATTTGCCAAGAGACACAGAGCACAAGGTCACCTCGGGATGTAAGAGGCCCAAAGGATTTATTGGAAAGTTTGGAAAATGCTGCTCAGGCAAATAAACGAAAGGAGTTCATGAAATTAGAAATCTTGAATTTATTCTTAAGTGGTGTGTTTTAGAGGGTAAGTTATCCTTTTTGTAAGTGATAGAAAGAGCCAGTGTGACGGATACTTCAGTCTTTTTAACTGAAAATCTAGTCTGCTTAAAATGCAACAACAACAAAAAATGTGTAGGTATGGGAGGTGGTGCACCCAAGTCACCGTTCCTATGAATGCGAGGCTTTCATCCCAACCTCACGTCTTTCTTGCGTGCTGTGCAGGCGTCACGCTCGCGGCACAGCACAGTGCTGTCGTGTGGGAGATTCCAAAGTTCAAAGCTAGCACGTGCTCGCTTTTTTTTCCTTCTCCGACTGTTTACATGGATTTCTCTGTGTTTATGGCGCAGCTGTTATAATACCTCTCTGTCTCTCTCATTTTCAGTTTACATATCTCTTGGTATTGCTTCTATAGAACTATGAGTTCTCTGCTTTTATTTGATTAAATAGTTTGGGATTTAAGTCTTTCATTCTGGCTCAACTTGGCCCTCGGTCTTTTTCCAGCTGTGAGCAGTGCACAGTTGGCTGGACTTGCACTCTCCATCCTTGGCTCTTGCAGCCACAGCCTTTTCAGGGGCTTGATCTGGGTTTTCGTGACCTGCAAAGATTTGTTGGCCTCTTCCAGATTCTTTTGGAGTGATGGATAATTTCAGAGCTCTTAGAAAGGTATAGGCTTGAGGGTATTTGGCAGAGGTGAGCTGCAGCCCTAATATGTTGCTTTCCATTTAGCAAGCAGGGTGTTTTACTGATTATTTTCAGTCTGGCACAGCTGACAGGAGTGGTGTCAAAACTGGACTAAGCAAATGTTCTTAAACCAGCAGTTACCTTTTGTGGCGTATAGGGCCTTAAATTCGTCACTGAAACTAGGGTCGTCTCTGCAGACCTTGTTAGCCTAAATGCCTTTGTGGATTAAGATCTGCAGTACTTTCTGACATCACGTGAGTATCTGATGCTGTGGGGTTAACATCATCCTTGGAAAGGAAATAAAGACTGATTTGGGCTGAAAGCTGAGACTTGAAATTAATCCTGTCTTTAATTTAAACTCCTCCAAATGTAAGGATGCTCAGTGACACAAATAATAATTACTCTTTGGGTACAAATATTGCCACCTTCCCCCTGGCATTATGAAATCCGAGCTGATTGTTGGGATTCTTGCAAAACAGACCCAGGTGAGAGTTTATAAATTATTCCCTTCAGGGTCCTTTTAAGATAAGAGCGCGTTTTGTTTTCATTAAGACAACATCAATTGAGCAGCATATCATTTAAGTGTGTTTGTCTCCTGCTACAGAGATGAAGGCAAATCAGAGAGATGTTCTCTCTAATGCAGGAAAGACAGCAATCCTGTGATGCCGTTCTGTAGCAATAATTTGCTTGCTATTAACGACAAGATGGATTTGCAGCCTCTTTACTGATGGATGTTGGTACCATAGTGTCACCAGCCTCTGCTATCATTCCTGAGAAGCAGCTTTCTGATTGGCTTATGCTTATTTCCAGCTGTCAAGCTAGTTCAGCAGTGTGATTGATTTGTTGTTGGTCATGGGGGGGGTTGGGGGCTTTTTTCCCCCAACTGTATCATTGCCCTTACACTATTTTTACCCCCCACCTTCCAATTGTGCCTCTCTTTCCAGACTGCCCCTATGCATGAAATAAACTCCGGGGACTAATTTTTGGAAAGCATTCTCACTCTAACCCCTTTCTTTCTCTTGGTGATCCCTGCAAGATGAGATCTAGGTAGAAATAAAATAAGAGAAATATTTTAAATGTATTGCTTCCGCTGGATTTCCCAGGATATGTGGTCTAGAGAGTCTGTCTTCTAGACGCTCTGAACGCTTACAGCGAAGCCATAAGCAATATACTTTTGGCATCGTCCTAAACCATAATTGTTGCGAGTGACAAGTGTTTGCAGGGTCCAAGGTTGCAATGAGCCCTGCATAGAGAGACTTCCAGTCTCTGCTCATTGCAAAGCCAGTCTGAGCTCTTCAGGGGAGGGATGGTCTTTATCACTGGGTTTCTATGACGCCAAACACATCTTGAGTGTTAAGTGGTTTATTAAATCTTTATTATGTTTATGTTGCTGCCAGAGTAATACGATCTGGAAGCAATTACTGGAGTCTTTTTTTGTTTTGTTTTTTTCTTTTTCATTCTTTCTTTATGAATGTAATCTAAAAGTTTGCCAAGCACTGGGATAGTACTGCATACTCTTGTGTTATATAGTACAAATGTGAATGAATGACTTCAGCGGGACTTGCTTGACTTTAAACACATGCTCCTCTTGAAGTGCCTAGCTGAAGAGATGTAGTTAAGTATGGCCATGTAGTATTTTGCTAGTTTAGGGCCTTCCCCTCAGTTTTCTCACTTGTAAAATGGATCTGTCCCTTCTGGGTCAAGTTTGGGGTCTAGCAGTCGTGACTCTTCCACTGCTTCCGTATTGCAGAATGACTTAACCCTGGATAAAGTAAGTATATAGCTACCACTGCTGCATATGGGATTCTTCATTCGGTAGTAATTTGCTTAGGTCAAATCCACCTTAACAAAATGCAACACATTTGTTAGAGGACCAGGCCGAAAATCTGGGATGCTCTGGGATTCTCATATAAGTAGTGTTAAATAAAGGCTAATGTCATGCCTATTTCCCCTTAGTGTCTTTTGGTAGTTTAGAAGTTACTTTTATTTGTTTGACAGTAGGAGCTGGCTTTTTTTGTTTGTTTGTTTGTTTAAAACATAAGTGTTTTTTCATGTGTGTCAATACCGAAGTCAGACGTTCCTAAAAGGAAAAAAAAGGGAATTCTTAGTCTTTACAGCAGGATATGTTGGGAGAGGAAGAAGACTCCAGCTACTCTTATCTGGAACACACAGCTTCTGCTTGTCGTAGTTGAACTTTAGAAGAAACCATGTGCACATAAAAGATTACAGTACAGCTGAGCCCTTTCTCTTCTGTAAATTTGCCAAGTCTCATTGAGGACTCTTCTGCTTACTGTTTTGACTTGTGGGCGGGGGACGCAAAAAAATCCTGCCCCTTGATAGTCTTGTGTGAAAATGGAGATGGATGCGAATTGTGCATGAGAGAGAGAATCCTGCCCTCAGGACCACAGAGAAATTCAGACTCGATAGGATCTGAGCTACGTGGCAAAAGGAGCAGGTTTACTATTGAAGAGAGCATAAGTTTCATGAAAAGGGTTACCTTTCTGCAACTACTTCTGCTTCCATGTCAAGATCCACCTTGCTTTATATTCAGGTTTGTAAATCAAGCCTCTGACATCTAGTTGAGAAAATAATTTAGTACTGGCTGTTTTGCCAGCCCTGTTGTTCATAATGATGTACTGGACCCCATAGTGACTTGCACCTGAACAAAATCCAACAACAACAAAAAAGCCAGCATATTACTGTGATTTTATTCACCCTGGTATGTGTTCTGTGGAAATGCCAGGGGCATGGTAAATACTGTCCCCAAATACAACTAGGGCACAATGGGATGCTTGGTTTTTAATACTTTTGTTTGCCATGCCACAGTTCCTAATAATGATCCTCCATTGAAATAAAAGCAAATGGACTTGACTGTAATGGTTTACTGGTGCAGCAATAAGTTTAAAAAGGGAAGAAAAAAAAGAAAGTGTGTTAGCATAGGGGAGTAGAACCTGGCATCAGGTCTTACCCAACACTGTTAAGAGCACAGTGGTAAATTAAAATTTTAGTAGCATGATTTCTTAGGCATGGCATTACTATGCATAACTTTAGAGCACGTAACCACCAATTATAATACCAAAGCATCCTTTTGTTTAGCAAAAATTGCAAAGAGGAGCCTCCTTGTACTGTGCGATAGAAACACTGATTGCATATTCCTCCAGCAGAATGACTCGTGTGGCAAAGGACCGTAGTAGCCAAAGATGGAGAAAGACCATTACATCACAGCTGCCCGACCCATTTAGGTTGGGGAAGGAATGTAGCTTTTTTGGCATGACAATGGAATCGGTTATCAAATTGGCTTGCACAAAGCACTTCATCAGTCCTGGAAAATGCAAGTGGCCTCCACTTTCGATGTTCTCCAGACAACGAATGGAAGATGCAAAGTCTCATGTCTTTATTGTATTGCTCCCATACAATTGTGGTTTCTAGTGAGTTGCTATTTATTTATTTATTTCCACATCAGGCAAGTTGGCAATTAATTTATGCTTCTAGAAAAGTCTGTCTTTATGGAATATACTAAAGGTTCACTGCCTTTCTTCAGCCCTGCATTTCTAGGAATGAAATCCCAACTGCTTTGGGGTAAGTAAGTATGGTTCCAATATTTTGTACTGCAAAACAACATTGATTTCTCTCTAACAGCATTGAAAAAAGTTGTAGGTTTGTTTGGGAGTATAATTATTATCGTTGCTTCAGTTTTACAGAATATCTAGTCTCAAAATTTGACTTTGGATCTTTAAATGTCTTCCTGTATCATTGTACAATAAAGTTCCCTCTGTGATAAACTGTCTAAACAGGCTATGTCCAATACAGAGAAAAACACTACTTTTAGTAAGTTACACCAATGAGAGTAACAAGGGGGAAAACAGCATAGTCCAAATTTTTCCTTTTGATATAGGCTGCAAAAAGGCTAAACATAAAATGGCTCTGATCTACGAAATTTCCTTTTGTGCAGAAAAATTGAAAGGTACAATATTTAGGTCCCAAAAAAGACAGCTAGGTTCATAGGTATTTAAAGCACAGAAAATTAGATTATTACTCATAAAATTGGGCCTAGGATGTCATTGACATTTTTCAGTTCTAGAAAACCAAAGCTATAGGTTATCACACTTCAAAACTATAAAGCCATGCCTAAGGTGAACTTGCAAAGTTCTGAAAATTAGAGTAGCAGGCAAATGTATCTTTATAGGTCTCTCTTTGGAACATTATGAGGATTACCTAATGCCTTCATATACCTGTGTCTTCATATTTAAAAGGGAGGGGAAACTATTAAAGGACAGAAGGGACCATCAAATGATTTATTTTGACATCCTGTAAAAAAATAAAAAAAACCCCAAACAGACAACAGAATTTCATCCAGTTGCTTTTGTGCTGAGCCTTTATTATATGCTATTAGCCTTTTATAACACATCTCTCCAAGTCATCTAGCTGAATGCCCATTGCTATTGGATCTATCTTCCTAACTTGTAGTAGTCTTAAAAGCTAGAGCAATGCAATGGTTCTTGTTTTACAGAGAGGGACAACCTACATATGCAGAAGAAGCTTGAACCAATAATCTCCTGCCTGATGACTGTTCCATCCTTCTTTGTATAAGTAAAAAGAGATCCAAGCTTTAACTAGACATAGGCAAAGGGAATAGCACTCTGGATGGGATTATAATAGGTTTGAAATATACAGGGATGGAGTTTTGGATTCATCTCAAAGTCATTTGTGACGGAGCTTTGACTCGGAGCAGTTATGACGATGATTTGATAAAAGGCAATGGAAATATCACAACAGTTAGTTATGTATATATAACACTGATAATCATTGCTTATACCAGATGAGACAGGTTTTTTAGCCAGTTGAAGATGGAGAGAAAAAAGCATTGTTATGTGGATGCTGCTAAGCAAGAGACTTCAGCATTCACAAGAAATCCAGGAGGATTGTGCTGGCTCCATGCCACCGCTTCAGTAAGAGAAGTTGGTAGTTGGGCTATAGCCAGCTTCTCCATCAGCTTCCTAAGGAATGGGAGGTTTGACACCAAGTCAAACTTATGCACCTTTGGGAATTGCCTTCATTTTTGTAACTAATGGACCAACTGCAACCAATGAACAGGTCTATCCTGATTCTTAAGCCCCAGTGAGAGGTTACCACCCTGCTGAAATTTAGGTTCATACCATGGTTCTACTGTCCCCTGGTTGGTAATTAGATGCAACCATTTTTTTGTGTTTCCTTGAGGTCTATTAAGTCCCCTCCCCACCGTTTGCCTCTGAAAACAATGCCTGTTTTACTGCTTTTGACCTTTTTCTTCTGTAAGTGTTTTCTGTTTTGTTACTTAGTAATCCCAACTAGTGTTTCAACTGTGTGATTTATGTTCTGTGTATATTGCCTAATGACTTACAGTCAGGGGAATTAGCAGGGTAAATGCTCACCAATGGAAGTAAAATATTTGCAATATGGCTCACTGCAATTTTAAGACTTTTATTTAAAAAAAAAATGCCACAATTGTGCCACTAACCATCCTGAAAAGGGAAATTCAATTACTTTATATTTCCTCTTTTTAAAACCCTTCATATTAATTTTGGCTAAAACCACAACCGTTTCCATACATTCCTCTTGCTGAGTTGCCTACTTGATAATGCAAGGGTCGAATACAACTTTCAGCAATTCCTTATGTGTTCAATGAACATTACATACATTATGCAACAAGCAAATGAAAGAAATGTCCATCCACAGCTTGTCAGGGGAAGGAACACTTCCATATGTGCTATTGAGTGTCCAGAGTTGCTGGTACACTACAGAAAAAACTTGACAGCCTGAAAATTTAGTGCAGCTTGAAGTACTTTCTTCACTCACATGAGTAAATCAACATGTAATGAATTGAGTTCAGTGAACTGTGTTAGCAAATGAGTGTCAATTTGCTTGTGATCTCAAGCCTTCTGCTTATATCGCCTACAAACAGTCAACTGCTTTATACCTGCTAATGTAAATACATGCCAAAAAAAGCCAACTGTGAGTTCAAATGGTCACGTTTTTTAATGCTGAATCTGATGTTCAACAACTTGAGTTACAATACTGGAAACTGAAGGCTGAAGTGAAGAATTGTTCGCCCAAGCTCATGATGATGCTGTATTGCGGACCAAGGGAACTACTCTTAGCCACCATTGACACTGCCCAATTCTGCATTAGGGAGCTCTCCAGGGTGTTAAACTGTTCCTTGTTCCTGAGTTCTGTTGATTAGTAGGCCTCCAGTACTTGGGTACTGTGTGCACACAATCCCTACCCCACCCCCCCCAAAAAAAAACCACCCCAAAAAGAACAACCATTTCCCTACTTTGCTGTGAAAAGATTATTCACAGTCCAAAAGGCTTCTCAGGTGACATAGATGCAAGCACCTCATGTATTGATTGATAAACAGCCTGCCTGTATTCCCGAAGAGCTTTACAATTGCTCATTTAAAGGATTTTCAAGCCAGCACGTGTGAAAGATCCAATAAAAACACATGCCCTTTCTGACTGGTCAGTGTCTCACTCAGAAAAGGAATTTTTGCACTTCTCTCTTAAAACCTACGGTATGACCAAAACTGAAGGCACTTCCGAGATGCATAAGTTCGACTTGGTGTCAAACCTCCCATTCCTTGGGAAGCTGATGGAGAAGCTGGCCATAGCCCAACTACCAACTTCTCTTACTGAAGCGGTAGCATGGAGCCAGCACAATCTTCCTGGATTTCTTGTGAATGCTGAAGTCTCTTGCATAGCAGCATCCACATAATAACACTTGTGTTAGAGTCTGTTAGCTAATTGAATATGGAGCAGTCTCATCTGGTATAAGCACTGATTATAAGCGCTGTAGTTGCTTTTGACTCATGGAAACCAGTATACCTGGATACGAAGCATTCTGTCCTTAGGAAACTTCAGGTAGTAAAGAATGTATCTCAAGACTCCTCAGCAATGCGGGGTGGATATTGAGAGCATGTCAAACTTGTCTTGCAGCCCTACACTGATTTTCCACTTGTTATTGAGTCACGCAGAAGGTGTTGGCCCTTATCTTCAAAGTGCTTAGTGGCCTAGGCCCTGTGTATTGAAGAGATCACTGAAGTCTGAGTCCAGAATGTACCCCTGTGGCTGATAGGCTCCATCTCCTGCAAAGATGATGATTCATATTTATGACAAAATGGCCCATTATGCAGGAGAATGGAAGTTATTTCAGAGTCAGTTCAAGAGTGTGAAAGAAACTCCTGCAGAAAATAACTGAGACAAACCTGGCCACATTCCACTGTAAATGCAAGATGTTTCATGGAGCCACCTGCTTCTCAAATGTCGGATGGATGGCAGGGGCTGCATCTAACAAAAACAAAACCCTACCATAACTAAATGCTGGACTGAACACACAAATCTTTACCTGTAACAAAAAGATGAGGGGGGGGGGGGGCACAATGTATAGCAGACATGTTTGCTAATGCATTTGTGGAAGGCACTCTGATACGGTGATGAGGAGGATGATATAACAACATGCATAGAACAGAATGAAACTGGGAACAGTCAATGCTCTGAGTTTATGTATTACTTTCAAGCAGCATGTATTTTAAAACTAGAGTATTTGTACTGCACTGTTTTGAGTGATAGCGGAAAAAATCGTAAAGCTATTCATGTGATTTCAGATTATAAATTTGGAGCTAATTGCTGTCTGCTCTGTACTTTGTTGTCAATTTGCTAAGTATTAAGATTAATAAAGTTACTTAAATTACTCCTTTGGTTTTACTGTTAAAGACCAGGCTGTCGGCTTAAAAGGAGTTGCAGTAGAAGTGGAAAACCTTATTTCTGAAATATCTGAAAATTGGTCTGGACAGAGCACAACCCTCCCTCCCCCCAAAAAAACAAAACAAAACAAAAAAACAAACAAACCAAATCATATGCACAAAACTTAAGGTTTTCCAGCCTTTCCCATGATAAGACTACTTTCAGTTGCTTATAACTTTGGCAGCTGTCTCCTGATCAGACTGAAATTTTCTGTGTTTGATGTCATTAGGCTGCATTAGTTTTGGCCAGAACTGTTCAGCCTTTAGAAGAGTGAGAGTAAAAGGAAAATATTTGATTTGTCGCATTAAAAAAAATCTTTTACGTTTTGTTGAGTGTCTTCATATCAGTTATAGGGAATTATCCTTCACAGGCTGCTGAGCTTAGCATGGGTAACTAAAGTTGCTTCTTCCATCTTTCATTTCTATGCTAGTCTGTATGGTAAAAATATTTAGTAAATGAAGTAAGTAAAACTGTGCTTTACTTTCCCGATTGGTTTTCACTACCAAACACGGAGAGATACAGCCTGACTACTTGCACTTTGGAGCAAGGAGTGCCCAAACCTAGCTGTAACAGGTTTCCTTGTTCCCTTGAATGAATTGTATATTGTAACTTCCCCACTTGGCTTTCAGTACTTGTAACTGGAGTTGTTATTTATAGTGCCACCAGTTGTAGAGGTGTTGTGAAGATGAATTACTTTAATGGCTTTAAAGTGCTTTGAAGATGAGAAGACTGCACACCAGAAGTGCTAATTATTTGACAAATGTTTTTGTTTTTGTTAGCTCACCTGTTGTGCAGATGTACTGCCGCACGCACTGTATGTACAGCGTCTTACATCATGCCATGTTTTCAGCACATTGCAACGCCCAGTCCGGGTGTTACCCTGGCTGCTCTGCCAATTGAGATGAGAACATGTGTTATGTCATATTGCCTCACCCTGTGACTCTGTTTTCCATGTTTTCTTGTCTCAAGGGCAGCAGGGATTTTTTTTTTTCCTCCTTTATTTTGATCCCCTTTAAATGTCGCCATCTTTAATGAGAGATGCTATCAAGTGCTCCTTGGACACCATTCCTTTTTTGAGCTGCTGTTAATTTGGTGTTTGGATGGGATGATAATGAAGGTAGCAACCTTTTGAACTATTTTTCCCTCGGGGGAACAAAGCCTGAGATTAAGTAAAGGGTGTCTACCTCTATATAAATATCCTTCTTGCATGTCTTCCAAATGTCTCCCGTGAGACAAAAATTGACAACAGACCTAAAGTGGCCAGGGGCTTTCAGCTCTCAACTAGCCCCACATCTTGTTACCTCTTAGGTAGATAAACTGTTTACATGTTATCTTACTGTTATTGCTCGGCATTATTGCCAATGGCATATTTTGTATTACCCTGAAAGCACAAAAACCTACCTATTTTTTTTTTAAAGGACATTAGAACAGCTTGTGAAGAATTGTTGCATGGTGGCCTGCAGTAGCAGGGGGTTGGACTTGATGACCCAGGCACATGTGACTTATTCAGCGATTTTATAATGATGGTGAAGTGTTATTGACTTGGAAGCTGTTCATTACAGTACTGTACTTCTAATCACGTCTTCTCTTTGAGGACATCTAGTGGAGGAAGATCTCACTAGCAGACACTGCGGTATTTGGGATCTGTTTTTGGTATTGGATTCTGCAAGCTGCAATATGCCCTTTTGCACTCATTGTAGTTGCAAGGTGAAATCCTGGCCTTACTTTAATCCTATTGCAAAGCATTGACTGCAGCAGAGCAGGATTTTACCATGTTGGTTATGGGTGCTCGATACATAACAGGACTGAGCCCATCACTTGCAAAAATCACACACGGGCAACTGAAGATTATACCTCTCTAATTACAGTTGCTGTATTGCCAGCTGCAGCTCAAATCTCACAAGTTGGACTCCACAGAAACATGAGATTAGCTTCAAAATGGGCATGTTTAAAAAATAAAAGAATCATTCAGCCTTTTGGTTTTTGAGCCTTGAGGCTAGCGGCATATAGGTCTTTGTTTGAAAGCCGAGCTGTTGGTGTCAGAGCATGACTTCATCGTCTCGCGTCTCCCCAAAGTCAACTGCTATCAGTTTCCCCGAACAACAGTGGTAGAATCACAGACACAAAAAGCCGTTCCTCTTGCTTTAGGATGTACTTATGATATGCACACAGCACCCATAGGCTGTGCACAAAAAAAAATGGTGGGGGGGGAGGGATCTTTTTCAGCCATTGCATCTGCTTCTGGCCTTTCAGCTAAGGTTTTCAGTGTTGCCAGCTAGGAAGTGCTTCTAAGAAAAGCTGTGTGGGGAGGGCAGGTCAGTGTAGAGTTTACTATGTAATATCTCTCGGCTCACGCCCCGTAGCTCGCAATCACATTTCTGCAGTATCATGGACGTGACAGCTGCACTAGAAGGCAAGGAAAGGGTAAGCAGTTTTTTGCCTTTGCTATCCCGTTTAACTTAGAGATCTTGCTAATGGCATTTTATCCACTTCCTCGGTTAATCATTTTCCCAAGGAAGAAAAATGCAAGCTAGCGTTACAAAATAAATGCCTCAATTTGGGCTAACACCAATGCTAACTAGCTTGTTTCTATGAAATGCATCTTAACTTTAAACAGAGACCCATTAATAGCATAATAACGTAAATTCACGACAGACCTGAATAATGAAAGAGAGGAGTATGGTAAAAGGGTGGGATGACTGCTGAAAAAATAAATGCAGTCACTAAATTATTTTTGTTGAGGGTGGGAGTTGTTACTCTCCACCCTTTTGATGGCTTTATTGCGGGGGGTGATGGAGCAGTGCATTTGGGAACTCCTTGCTACCAGGTGTTGTGGAAGTGGACAGTTTAGCTAGATTAAAAAAGGCATTAGATGCATTCTTGGAGGAAAGGTCAGCAGTAGCTGTTGAGCACAGGAGTCGGGGCTGCAGCATTTGAATTATAGACCTTAAATGCTGGAGGTTGCAAGTGGGAGAGGAACAGTGATGGAGGGAACCAGGTCATACCCAGTTCACTCTCTCTTCCAGCATCCGCTCTCAGCCGCTGCGTGACGCACGAAATTCGGCAAGACGGATCTATGGTCTGACCCAGTAAATGGCGATTCTTACGTTCTCAGCCCTCTGCATAGAGCTGGGACAGCAGCAGACAGCAGCAATGTCCAGGATGCCAGCCTGCATCTATGTAGAGGACTAAGACCTCAACAATTGCCATTTGCTGGGTCCATCTTCCCTGTCTACTAAAGCCCAGGCAAACTGTCTCTGCTGCTACTGCGCCTCCCTGCAGCGCTCCAGCCCCAGGAGCCGGCTGTAGACAAGGCACAATTAAAAATCATGACCTCAGAATTAAAAGAGATGAACTTGGGGATCAGCGACTTGATTTTGATGTGGAGCTCAGTCCCGCTACGTTTTGCGGGGCCAAACACACCCAGTGCGAGCGCTTGTGGGATCCCCACGGAAAGGGGTAGAGCTGCTGTTGGCTTCGACTTCCCAAAGCTAAGACACGTGGGCCTTCATCCCAGACACGCGTACGCTTCTCGGCTGTCCGTTTCAGATCAGGCAAGGCAAGGAGCATCTGAACCCCATGCCCTCCGAGCTTGGGGCTTGCACGTGGCATTGCCAACTTGGTTTAAATTTATTTCGGGAGGTTTCTGGAAGGCCAGCTCGCCCGCGACATGGCACGTGAACGTGCCTGTGCGCTTGCATATATCGGTTACAGGTTACGGTGCGTAGACTTTGCGTAAGGAAAGCAAACGCACGTGACTGTTACATTTTCAAAGCCCACTGGCCTGCTGTATTACAGCAGATTCAATGTTTAATATTTACTTTCATTCACACCCTATCGTTTATCTCCTGGGCACCTCTCGGGCATCTCCTGATGATTTATCTCTAATTGGAGACTCTGGGGGCAACCCTACGTGCATGTCCGACGCCTGCCTGGACTCGGGGAATATCCGATGGCTCTGGGAGGGAGGGAGGCCATCGTAGAGACTTGACGATTGAGGTTAAATTTTGGAAGCTGGGTCTTGGGTAGGGCGGCCATCACAGACAACGGTCTGGTTTTCTGCTGCTCTGTCCTTTAAAGACATGAAACCAGACGCCTTGATGCCCTATGCTTTTCTCTTGAAGAGGAAAATAGAGGACATGAAGTGAAAAACAGAGGACATGAAGGCGTCCGGTTTCGTCTCACTAGAGGACTGAGGACAACCAGACTGTCTCTGACGACGGCCACCCTAATGTCTGCCCGGGACCTTCCCACACCGAATTTCACATCCAAACGTCACTCTCGTTGCTTAACGCTGAAAACGAAATGAAAGGATGACTCTCAAGTGGCTCTGGAGGAGAAAACAGAGGACATGAAGGTGTCTGGTTTCGTATCACTAGAGGACTGAGACTCTCAAGGAGAAAACAGAGGATGTGAAGGCGTCCGGTTTCGTCTCACTAGAGGACCGAGGACAACCAGACTGTCTTTGATGACGGCCACCCTAATGTCTGCCCGGGACCTTTCCACACCGAATTTCACATCCAAACGTCACTCTTGTTCCTTAACGCTGAAAACGAAACGAAAGGGTGACTCCCAAGTGGCTCCGGAGGAGAAAACAGAGGACATCAATGTGTCTGGTTTCGTATCAGCAGAGGATGGAGGACAACCGGACCGTCCTCTCGGATCCTGAACGCGGCGTGCCCCGGGAGGTTGGGGGCACGGCGCCTTGCCTGCCTGCAGGCGGTGTTGGTGGCATGATGGCGGGGAGCGGGGGGCTCCCACAGGTGTCTGTGGCGGTGTCAAATGAAACCCCTGTTCCTCAGGAAGGGGATGGATGGAGAAGCCGGCCCAACTGCCCACGTCTCTCACAGAGCTGGTGGGGGGGTGCGGCCTAGCGCCGCGCGGCCCTTGCGTGTGGCGGGGGCGGGGCCTTGCTGAGGGAAGGCCCCGCCCCGAGGGCGGTGCGGCGCGGCGCGGCGGGAGCTGGAGGCCGGCCGA
>NW_005841879.1:679441-693294 GCF_000455745.1 Alligator sinensis
AGGAGGAGTGGGGGCGAAACGCATCTGCCCGTCTTGCTTTGCCACTCGGCTGCTGCTTGCGATCCCTCCAGGCTCGCCCCACTCTCCCCAACCCCGCCAGCGCGAGGCAGCCAGGTCGGCGTTGGGGTGGGAAGGGTCCTCCCTGCGTACCAAACGCTCCACGTCCTCCCTTTTTCTCTTGGGAAAACAGCCTTGAAGAGACAGTCATCTTTGACGAGGAAAATAGAGGCTATAAAGGCGTCGGGGTTCGTGTCTGGACTGTCTGTCCTTGAGCACCCGACGTCTGTCTGCTGTTGGTACCAAGCCGGGCGCCTCTAGTTTTCTCTTGGAAAATAATCTTGAAGAGAAAAATAGAGGACATAAAAGCGTCGGGTTTGGTATCGATCGAGGGCAGAGGTCAAGTTCGGATGCGGCGTTTCGTGTGGACGGGTCGTGGGTCGACGTGACGTTAGGGCGGCTGTCGTTGAGGACAGCCCGCTTGTCCTCTGTGGATACGAAACCGGACACCTTGATGTCCTCTGTTTTTCTCTTGGAAAATAATCTTGAAGAGAAAAATAGAGGACGTAAAGGCGTCGGGTTTGGTATCAATAGAGGACGGAGGTGAAGTCTCGTTGTCATTGAGGACAGCCCGTTGTCCTCTGTCTTCTATTGATACAAAACCGGACAACGTTATATCCTGTTTTTCTCATGACGAGCCACTTTCGGCTCACCCGTTACTTTCCTTTTCAGCGTTAAGGAACGAGGTTGAAGTTTGGATGCGACGTTTGGTGTGGAAAGGTCACGGGCAGACATTAGGGCGGCCGTCATTGAGGACAGCTTGGTTGTCTTCTACTCTCTAACCCGGCGCCTTGAAGTCCTCTGATTTTTCTCTTGAAAAATAATCTCGAAGAGAAAATAATCATGAAGAGAAGAACAGGACACATAAAGGCATTGGGTTTGGTGTCAGTAGAGGACAACTGGACTGTCCTCAATGATGGCCACCCTACGATAGAGACTTGACTTCCGTCGTTGATTGATACGAAACAGGACACCTTTATGTCCTTTATTTTTCTCTTCGAGATTATTTTTCAAGAGAAAAATAGAGGACATCAAGGCATCCGGTTTCATATCAATAGAGGGCAGAGGTCAAGTCTCTAGCATAGGGTGGCCATCATAGAGGACAGTCCGGTTGTCCTCTATTGATATGAAACCAAAGACAACCGGACTAGCTTCTAGGATGATCGTCCTAGCAGACATACTTCAAGAAAAATGGTGCCTGGTAGCTTTGCTGTCCATCTAAGCACGATGGCTGTTGTTTTGCTGTGTTGAAATAAGCGTCTGTATGCCATCCATGGCAAGAAACTGGGAAAAGGATCATTTTCCCCGGGAGTGCTTTGGTTGAAATACCCGCAGGTGGTCTTGCTTTGAAACCACTTCTCTTATCGGTGATGACTGTAAGGAAGTGGCTATGGTTGTAAAGGACGTTTGTTGGCAAAGAGCCTTTCCATTTATGTTTACTTAGGTTAAAAGTAGACATAAAAATAGACATAATTTTTAAATGAGAAATATTTATTTCATCCCAAATAGGATTAAATTAGTACAAATATTTATTTACTTAAGCTAATCGTATAAAAATAGCATTTATTTGGGCTAGTCATATAAATGTCTTGACAGCGGATGCATTTTTTTTCTTCATCGTGCATATTCATATTCATAGTCCTGTTGGTGGATGGCTGAAAATTTGCATTTTTCCACCAGGGTGTAGCCTGGTCCTTCTATAGTCTCAGGAAAGTGAAATTCAGTCATCCTGAGAGCATCTTACTACATTTAATAATAGGAAGTAAACGAATGCTATTTTATTTATTTATTTTGAAGGGATGTTTCTGTGAATCTGTAATGGATTGGAGTGAATCGGTGCATGGATGCATTGTGTTGAATGCATGGAAATTATTTTTACTGGGTAGGAAAAGGTGAAAACTAACCGTAAATAACAACCTAGCTAGCTAATTGCATGCTGCGAAACTATAGGCTCTATTGTTATGCATCTTAAACCAGTAAAATATAAAGGGGGGGGGGCAATGTAGTGGTAGCTCTTACAGGGTGCAAGTCTCTGGGCCTACTTGTATGTGTAAGTGCTTATGAGACCCGATAGTTTTTGCAGTGCGTCCTTTTAATTCTGTTCCTGAATGTCAAACAGTGAAAATGCATACGCTAATGAATGCATGTTGTGTGAAGAGACAAATTCATTTTCACATCACAATCTGTAAACAGCAGCTGCATTTCTATCTTGTCACAGCACTGTATATTTTCATTCGTTTTAAGGTGGTTGACTTGAAAATCTCCAGAGAAATTAAATCTGCTTGCTTTTCCCCTAGGAATTAATTATTAACGTGGGTTGATATTTAAATAATTTGTTTTGTTTTGTTTTTGTTTTCTTTTAAGACCTAGAAGCACTTGAATGGAACAGGACGAAGGATTATTTTCTTTGACTGTGGATGGAATCTGTCTATGAAACTGACCTTTCTGGATTTAAAAAAATTTGACCTTTTAAGGAACTGGTTCTGCATGGGTGGACCTTTATGCTCACCTGGAAACCCAGTGAAGTCGATGAAGCACTGTACAAAAGCCTGGATATATTTGAATTCAAGAGTGGAGCCTAAATAAGTAGTGAGCATGGATTTTTTAATTTTGCCTCCCCACGCTCCCCTTGTAGTAATGTGACATGAATGTCTGCCTATGAATAGATCATTTTACTAAATGTTTCAGTGCCACTGTACATTTATAGTAATAAGCCAGCTTCAGCTTAATGGAGCGTGTTATCTTGATCAGATGATCTCTGCATTGTAGAAAGTAAACTTCCATGTGATAATGATGCAGCATAGGAGCTGTAAACAGCCAGATGTCTGTCTAGAAGTTAGGAGAGTAAATGGGTGTTGTTGCCTATGCTTTGAATGTACAGCAACCAAAAATATTTACCTATGCTTATTACAATAATAGTATGATAGTGTATGGACTATACACTTAGTATATCATTATGAATTGTTTCTCATACAAAATCTGTACTGATGTCTGGTATAGAGTCTTAGGAATGACAAAGCACCTTGATATGACAGACATTTATGGTATGCACTTGGGGTAAGACCAGCTGCCCATGGCGTTCTTTTTTTCCTAAAGAAATGGTTAGAAAATTGAGTTGATTCCCCTGTGTAGAAATGGCAAGGTTTTTGCCTTTCTGGCATTGTCCCAGCCCTTTCCAGCCTTCTGTCTGAGGACCGACATGCTATGAATCTATAGTGCCATAAATAGGAGGCTGCTGATCTAAGTTACTTACTTAAAATTCCATCCGAGGGTTCTGTGTCACCTCATGTTTTAACCCACCATGGGACCAAGGAGAAAGGGATGATTATGGTATTTATTTAGCATAGTTTATTTCTTCAAAGTGGTACACAAACATAAACTAATTCTCAGAATATTTTTGTTTATGCAGGTAACTATTATTATTCCTGTTTCACAGTTGGAAAAATTAAGATACACAGAGACTGAATTATCTAAAACCTCACAGCAAGAACTGGGATTAAAACCCAGGACTGTTCTTCAGCCTTGTATTTAGGTTGCTAGACCAGGTATGTCTTGGAAGCCTCTGAAGCTGCCTCTTCAAATCCATTTCTTCAAAGGACAGAGCACACCAGCATTATATAACTCATAGGTCAGTCTAATGAGGGATCCAGTTATTAAAATAGAAAGCACTGATGGTCTCCCAGAATTCAGGCTGGTAAGATGGTACTAACAGCAGATCACATGGTTTTCATAATGTGATGAGTCCCTCTTTGTTCTTGTGTATTTGATCATCATGAAATAGTAAACAACACTGTCTTTTTATCAATAGGCTTTGGAGTGGCTGTGCTGCTGTAATACAGAGGGTGGTTCACATCACCTGGGGGTATTGCTTCAGACTTGTTAGAGTCAAGTCTTTCTCACTGCATCATTTTACCCTTGCTTTATATTTTAAGCGATGTTAATTCCTAACTCTAAGGGTTATAGAGATTTAGTTTCTTTAACAAGAAGCCTTTCTCAAAAAAGCTTTATTGCAGTGCCCAGGCCAGAAGGCAGCCCATTTTTTGACATCTGAGTCGTATAACTGTACAATGTGTCTGGAGTGTGAATCTGTGCTGACAGCTTCTTACGGTAATAGGAGATCTAGCACGTACAATGGGAAGCCGCTTACCCATGGAGTAGAACAATATAATTATCTGGCACATTTTTGTTTTATTTTTTTTAATCCTAACAGGTTCAGCACTTTGTCACTTCAAATGTTTTGTATTGTTTTAACAGGCCTGGAAAATGGCTGTGGAAATTCCAAAAGAGACAGGGATATGGAGGCAAACCAAAGCTCTCTTATTCAAGAACTATCTTGTTAAATGCAGGACGAAAAAGAGCAGTGTACAGGTAAATTAGATGCTCATTTGCTGGTTGTTGGGCCCGTGTCCGTTTCATGGTTTAAATTGGAAGAATTGGCAGAATTAGAGAGAGAAGTAGGTGTTGTGTGTGTTGTCACAGCTTATGGGGATAGCTGACTCGTCTGAGGTAGGGTTTGAAATAAATAAGCTTCTTTAGAAACATTTTTATGATTCTTTAGTCTCAAATGTATTATTGTTTTTAACATATACAGAAAACAGTCTGGCAAACTGCCTTTATGTGGCACTATGGCAAGTTCAGTTCCTTTGTCAGTTAAACTCTCCAGAAAGTTAAATAGAATAGTAGGGCCCAACCTTTGAGCTCTGCAGGCCAGACAAGCAGTGCAGGATCAATTTGCGGGTCAGTGGTGCTAACCGGGTGTGTGGCTCCGGCTCTGTGTCTTGGATTGGATCATGCACCCCCTCAGGGCTTGGAAATTTGGCAACAAAGGAGTGATGGCAGTGTTAATTGTCACCGCCCCGTCCTGCAAAATTTCCAGACCTGAGGGAAACCCTGTGGGCCAAATGACAGCCCCATGGGCCAGCTGAAGTTTGAGTACCCCAGACTAACAAATCAGGACTAAGTAATACTATTTATTGTTGTGCACATTTACATAGACACAAGTGACTGTTCTAAACTTGGCTTTGTATTTTGTTTACCAAGAATAATTAAGTGATACGGATATTTAGCTTAATAGAACTGCCTGTCAGGAGTACTTTTAAGCCCAGTTTGAGCAATCAAAGATATACCTTGAGGATAGCATAATACTTTGGGCGAGTGTTGTGTCATTCATCCTAGAATGTTGAAGTACTCTATTAAAAAATTAATGAAGCCATCTAATATGCAGGTGTGGATGGTAGGGGTTGCTAATGGGACTATAGTTGCAGACAAGGTAAGTGACTTGTTCAGTTTTGCACAGGATGTGAACGGACGAATTAGAATCCAGAAACACAGCTATAATCTTCTGTCTGATAATGACATGACTTTGTGTATTCGTATGCATAACCTTGGTATGAGGACCAAAATATAACTAGAACACTAGATCCAAACTTCTACACTTGTGCACATGCACACACAGCTACATCCATATGTGCATACACACACATTTAAAATGTTGTATGTAGGAAATAATTTGAAAAACCAATTCTGCCTTCAGCTGCATCTAGTCTTGCTGGCTACAACATAATGGTACACTGATGTTTGGTTTATAAGTTCCCAGCAGTTAGGATTGTTCATTTGTATCTCAACTTCTATTGGGTTCAGGTTAGCAAAATCATGCTCTAATGCTACAGAAGCCACTGTAAATGAAAACCATCATTGGTAAAACAAAGAACATTCGAGAAACTTTGCAATTGAATTATAAATTTAAATAAAATTATAAATCGGGTTTTGGTGAGAGTTCCTGTTATTGCTCTTCTTAATTGTCTCACATCATTGTCTTGTTATCTTTCGTACAGGAAATCCTGTTTCCACTATTCTTTTTATTTTGGCTAATATTAATGAGCATGATGCATCCTAATAGAAAATATGGCGCGGTGCCTGACGCAGATCTTGGTTCTCTAGACACTTCCATGCTTGTGAATTTCGTTCTTGGATATACCCCAGTGACCAATATGACAAGAAGGATCATGCAGAAAGTGGATTCTGATTTCTTTGCAGATGGTAGGTATTATAAAGCTATGTATTTTTGTTCTCCAGGTTCATCTCACATCCTTGTTTGTGTAGTATTGTGTTGGGAACTGCAGGATTGTTGCACTTGAGGACAAGTTTCATCGGTCACACATCAGGTCCATAAGGTGAACAGAATAGATAAGGAACAGGAAAATCACTTTCTGGATATCTTAAAGGAGCTTCCCTTTACTAGTAACATGCTGTAGCCTTTTCCTAAAGAAGTTACTCTTTCTCACAGGTTGTCACACTGCAATAAAGTATTACCTATTTCAGAGAGAGTTTTAGAATTGGGCCTCAGCAGACTAAAAAAGATTGTCCCCCTGCATTAGTCAATAGATGTACGTGACTGCTATTCTACTTGGCCTCCTGGGGTCAGTGCAAGAAGATGGTTTCAGTTTACAGCTATTTTTAGTTAGAGCTTTCAGTCTTGGAGCCTAGTTGCTACTACAGAAGTAGTGACTTGAGTAGCAGTGATGGTATTGGTGAGCACTGTATCACAAACTTGGTTTTGAACATGATTTGTGTAAAAAAACAAAACAAAACACGTCAGTTATGCTGCTGTTATGCTGCTGACACAGCTGTGCTACTAGCATTGACGTCCATTCCCTTCTCATTAACACCACCAATTGGATATATTTTTTGCTGGGGTGGTGCTTTGGTACAAACTGATGTATGACTGCCACAGGAAAGAGAAGCAGGCATACTATAAGAAATGCTATTTTCTTTGAGTATCCCATTTTGCTGATTCATCTTTTGCCTAATACAGTCTATGATTTAGTGATATGTGGCAGCAATAAACCCTTCTGTGTAACTGCAAGATTTCACGTTCCATTATTATGTGTCGTCTTCCTTAAACAGTTCATCAAATGCTGAGACTTATAGTCATCTCCATGGAAATCAGTAGCAAAATAATGGAATCAATATAATCTAGCATTTACTAAGAACATAGAGTCTACTCTTGGCTTCATTTCACTGTCCCAGTTAATTCCCACAGCCGTTCATATTCTGTTTTTCAGGCATAATTACAGAGGAATATTTAAGTGAAGAAGAATTACAAGATGCTAGCATGTTTAAATCATCAAACTTTGTGGGCATAGTTTTCAAAGATTCCATGTCCTACCAGCTTAGATTTCCTAATGCTGTCACGATGTCTTCCATTTACATGGAATCAAGAGGTAAAATGCACGTGCTAATTGTTTTTAAGGACTTGAACTAGGAAGTTTTGACCTAGTTTTCGTGTGATGCTAAATGAAAGTTTTGCCACCTCATGTGTGATGTGACAACACCTGGCGGCATTATCAATGATGGTGATAATGTCAATGAAATAGTATCAAAGCAAGAAAATCTCTTTGGGGTGGTGTGCTGGACTGGGGTTTAGATCAGGAACTTTCCACAAAAAAATGTAGGTTTTTTCCCCTGTATTTATGAATGGTGCTGGGGAAGACTAAGGCAATAGATAATCTTCTTTCTGCGTTGGTAATAACTTGGTGACATCATAGAGCACATTTGTTATGCAGCTCTTCACAAGTGTAGAAAAGATGAGGGGGAAGAACTTGT
The DNA here is from genome assembly GCF_000455745.1 of Alligator sinensis. NCBI lineage: Eukaryota > Metazoa > Chordata > Crocodylia > Alligatoridae > Alligator > Alligator sinensis. Next base: position 687,104 of record NW_005841879.1, read on the forward strand.
CTATTAAGCCTACGAGACTGTTTACATTGCCTTCAGTGGGACCAACAATTCATGCAGAGGTCTACTCCCTGGGAAAGTGAAAAATGCAATGCGGGTGAAATGTAAGAAGAGCTAGCAACCTCCTCAGCATCTGAGCTAAAAATTAGCTTCTTCAACAGAAGTAGGTGTCACTTGGAAGATAGATACACCTTGTCCCTTCTTTTTCTCTTGTCTTTAGCATTACCAGAGAAATGTTAAATCTGGACTTCGTATGTGTGTGTCAATAAGTTTTTCATAAGTTAACCATCTGTCATGAAACTATTACGGAATTCACTTCTCACTATTTCATTTCCTTGTCTTTCTGTGTCCATATGCAGATCACCTAGCATTCTGTGGCTTGGAATCCTTTTCATACTTGCATATATTTCACAATGTTCTTTCATTAAAATAACACTGCGGGCTTTCCAATCCATACTATAGAATAGTTGTTTTCAATTTTTTTCTGGCCTGCATTACTCAGAGAGGCTGAGGGATTAGCCTGTGGCTCATCATATCCCATTATCTTCTTTACAGAGCTGCTATAGACTTTCTAGCATCTTAACTTCTGTTCCAACTTTATGATTACTTTGGAAAAGGACATTTTGAGTGTAGTGTTGCAAATGAGATTACTTTGTATATGCTTTTTGGCTTTACTGAAGTTTTTCTAGCATTATTAATAAGCAGTTGCCTCAATCATTAGTGTTTGTACATTGTTATTAAAAAAAAAAAAAAGTAACTCCAGGTATGTGCTTTAAAAATGTCTTTGATTTTTCTATAGCCAGTTGTTCCAGTTCATTGAACAGATGTGAATCCGTTGAATACTGGCGTTCAGGATTTGTAGCTCTACAAGCTTGCATTGATGCTGCAATTATTCAGGTAAATATAAATAAGTAGCATAATGAAATAAAGAGGTTAATATCCTTTGAATTTCGTCTAATACATTTTTTTGTGTTGTTAACAGATAAAGTGTACTAAAATTGGTTTGCATCAGACATCTTGCCTTTTATTAACACAAACCAGTCTCCTCATCTAACTGAATTGCAGTCATGCTTGTAAATCCTTTTTTGTCTAAATGAGTGTTATGTGTATATGCTGGCTGTCATTAAAATATTTACACTCGCCAACAGTTGGCTGCAAAATGGTGTTTGATGTACTGTAGCAAGTTAAAATCTTTTTTTCCCATTATATCAGAGTATTCTGTCCCATAAATAGTCTGTTATAAAATTTGATCCTTTAATTTTTGACTGAGTTAATGTTAGTGTTTATTTCAATTTAGAATTCATTCATTTGTACATGTTTGGTCATAACAAGAGAGAATATTTTAATGTCCTGCTTGTTGCTGGGAAGACAGGTGTCCTCTTCTGATATATTTTTAAAGGCAGAGAATGGAAAGCATAAATGCACTAGAAGTTTTGGCTAGCAAGAAATCAGGGATGTTCTTGATTCCGCAACATGCATTTCTGCTCCAGAAATACGTAACTATTTGATTTAGATCCAGTCTTCTTAGATAGCATTTATCCAGTTAATGCAGGCTACATTTATGTGAAATAAAACCATTACTGGTGTTGGATCCCTGTGTTTAAACTTCAGAGTAAGCTGCATACCTTTATTAAGCTACATGCCTAGAAAACTCCTGCAGCAAGCCCTCAGGGCATGAACACCTGGGAATATGTATTTATGAAATACTACCCTTTCAGAACAAGAATTACCTCTGGAGATTCTAAAAAGCAGTATTACTCATCCCATTGGAATACTTTTGGTTGCTTTTCAGTACTCACTATACATATATATAGTGGGTACTGTAAAAATACCACTAGGGCAGTATCTGCCGTTCTTGCTATTGGCAAAGTGCATGGCTGAAAACTTAGTTTTATCACTGAGGACTGTAGTGATTTAAAAAAAACCCAAACCATTTTCTAAAATTTCTCATGGAGGAACATGCAGCATTCACCACAAGATGAGATTTTAGCCTTTCTGTAAGATGGAGAGTACATTTATGTTGCAGTCCAGGCATGTGATCGCTGCTCAGGTCCAATAGCAGTGTCGCTATGGCAGCCCACATTTCAGCCACCAAGCTTTTACCTGGAGTCCCAGAAAGCCTGGTCCAGCCCATGATGCCATAGCTGTACTGCTGTCCATGTGTGAATTAATTAGCTTGCAACTAGCCCAAATGTGTGTTTATGTTAGTTGGAATATTGCCTCTGGTTTGCACTGTGAATAGCCCGTCAGGTGAGCCATTTCTCACTATGAGTGCTATGTCATCCTGTGAACTAGCAGAAACAGGAAGCAAACCTTTGGGACATCTGCTTCCCATAAAAGAAATTAATACACTGGACTACATCTGGCAGTGAGAGAGCTTTTCCTTACTGAGCTGAAGTTAATGATTATGTAACCTAAAAGCTTTCTACTGCAGTAGGATTTACTCTGTTGCTTTGTTCCTAGGTATTTGTTATGAGCCCTTTTTTCACCAATTCCTTCTTGCTCCCTGGTATGATAATTCTCATTTTAGTAGGAAGAGGGCATCGCTGTATTTTGTTTACTTGCTGTCTCCATCTTCCCATAGGAAGTCATTCCCTCTCTCCCTATTTTTTGGATTATGATATTCTGTGATTTGGGGAAAATAAGGGCATGTCTCTTTTAAAGCATGTGGGCCTATTCATCACAGCTTTCCGGTCATTAACTTAACTGTAGCGCTTACATTAGTATATTAAAAATACATTTTATTTTTCAGTGCAAAACCAATTAAAGTCTTCTTTACATTTTCTTAGCTGAAGACTAATCATTCAGTCAGGGAACAACTGGAATTAACAAAAGCTGTTGTTATGGGAGAGGCTGCGGTTATGGAAATAGACCACTTTCCCCGTGCAATCATTTTAATTTACCTAGTAATAGCCTTTTCTCCCTTCGGGTACTATTTGGCAATTCACATCGTGGCAGAAAAAGAGAGGAAGTTGAAGGAATTTTTAAAAATACTGGGACTTCATGACACTGCCTTTTGGTATGTGAGTATAACTTTTTTCTTTTTCTAAAAAATACAGTAAATGTTATGTCATAGTGATTTATAGTAAGCCCTGCTTTGATTTGGTTTATTTCTGATGTTACTGTTAAATCTTTTTAAGCTAGATATTTATAATATAATAGTAATCTGGCGCTGGGTAGATGCAGGCAAATTATCGAATTGAAGCAAGTTAACATGGACGTTTTAACTCTCTTAATTCAGGGGTAAAATGCTTCAGATTAGCTGTCATTTATTAAGAGTAATTGTAGGCATACGTAGTTACCGTGCATCATAGACTCCTTATTAAGTCCCCATGCTCTGTTCCACTTTAATTTCAGCATTTGTCAATCCCCTTTGTAAAGTAATTACAATTAATAATATTTAATTTAAAACATGCCATATTATACTACTATAATCCTTCTAATTTAATAAAAATATTTCTCAAAATAAACTTCATATTTGATGGGAGTAAGTTAAGTGCTGCATTATGCATATGACGTATTATTCTGCTTTGTAACACTTCTCTTTATATTAGTGGGACACGTGATCTCTTTTTCACAGTTCATCAGCCATATTCATCCAACCCAAAGACTAGGAGTACATGATTGTGATAAAACTGAAAAAACAGGAATCCATACGTTTAGTTTTTAAACTGCATTCCATATGCTGATAGGCATTATGTATTGCAGTTCTGAACTGTTCATGTTTGCAGCTGTGCTAATTGGACCACAGCAATGGAAATACAGATACAAATGACTTGGGGCTTAGTTTTGCATGTTTAGTAATGGTGGTCATTGTGATAGGGTTTTATTCAGGTAAAACCAAGTACGGTCCTTTTTTCCCCGCTGAGTCGTTACAGTGGCTTCAGTGGAGAGATGGTTAGCCATGATTGTCCCTAAGGTGCCACCTTGTTCCTCTTTCTGCCTGACTTTGGGCTAAATGGTTCATGAGAGACAGGAGCTTTTGTAAGCGACAATCTACTTCATCAGATACTAAGTGAATGACCTCTATGGGGACTCCTAGTTACAAGCATTTTGTGATGCAAGCCCTTCGTTATGAACAGCCTATTTATTTTCTCCCCCTGCTCATTCTTAAAATGAATGTAATATGCCTTAGAGAAGGTCTAATGCAATGTTTTGAAAATATAAAGCATTGTAAAAGAGCTAATCTGTGGAGTCATTAGCAAAGTAAAACATTACAGATCCACAGGCTGCACCTGTTCTTTGTGAAGGAAAGTGCTCCCTGACTTTTTAACCTCCTTTTTTTTTTCTTGTACAGAAGAGTATTTTATTACCTTACCCAAGTCCTGGACCGACAAGTGTATTAAATTTTTAAATAGAATTACTTTAATTATTGAAAGATACTTCTCACTTACCTTGTTTCAGTTCAACTACTAGGGAATTTATTATGCCAATTAGAAAATGTAGATGATTCATAGCAGTTGTTTTCCCTACTCGCTACAGTTGGTATTAAAGTACAAATAGTGGTGCTCAGAATAATAATATTTGTACTTAAAAGCACTTCTTTCAGCTGGGGCTCTGGCTTATTGCATGCCTGTCCTTTTGTACAGCTTTCTGGACTAGTATAATAATTTAGCTAATGTTGTTGTTGTTTCTATTAATGATTTGGTCTGTGAATCTTCATTGGTTTTTTTTTTCCCCCCCTTTTTTCTAGGCTTTCCTGGGTTCTGTTATACACAACCTTGATTTTTGTCATGTCCATTCTTATGGCAGTCATTGCAACAGCCTCTTCGCTATTTCCCCTGAGTAGTTCCTTTGTGATATTTCTTCTGTTTTTCCTGTATGGAATATCCTCAGTAAGTGTGTGTGTGTGTGTTGCTATTGATGCATTGCAGTCAAGTTCTCCAGCACATGACTACCACTTTTTCACCCCATGTTCTTTCCCATTCAGGACAATGTGTTTCTAGTGTTCTGCATTTATTCACATACCGCACACCCCTCATTAAAACATGCACCTGGTTTTGGGAAGGCAAAATGAAGAAAACACTTTTTTTCTTTTAACCAAACTGTTCAAAATTAGTTTCCTTAAGAAATGCACCCCAATTTTCAGTCCCTGATTTTGGGAGGAATAACATGAGTTTGGTATGTGGATAAATAAGCTAATTTTCTCTAGTCAGTATGATAACTGGGTGCCTTACTAGATCATTCCGTTTTCTTACCTGCCATTGTTCTGGAGCTTCTCAGTGTCACACACACTGAAACCCAAACATTACCTTCTCTTGGTACCTGAGTTTACAGAGCTGCTCACTCTATTTCTTACACTTTGAGCAGGAAATTCTACAGATGCAGTATCTTTTGTTTCTTACTTTATTTTTTTTAATCAAGTACCTTGGCATGTTTTAAAGACTACTTAGTTGCTTAGAGCGGGGGTGGGCAAAATACGGCCTGCAGACCATTCAATCCAGCCCACGGGGCCCCTGAAAAGTTTAGAAAATTAATATTTCTCTGCCCTTGGTCCCTGTCAAAAATGACAGGAACCAAGGGCAGTAGGACCCAGGGGAAGCCCTGGCGGGTTCCCACAACAGCAGGGCCCTGGGACCCTGTGGCTGCTCCCTGCTGGAACCTCAGGCAGGGGGGGGAGGGGGGGTGGCAGGGAAGGACCCCAGGCAGGGAAGGAGCCCGGGGAAAAGTGGTCCGGGGAAAAGCTGAGCGCAGGGTGGGGGAAAGCGGTCCCTCCCCCGCCCTGTGCCCAACCCCACACTGCAGCCGCTTGCAACCTGCCTGGGGCTGCCTGTGCCTGCTCCAGACAGCCCCACGTGGGCTGCGAATGCCTGCAGCAGGGAGCACCAGCCATGACGGGGGAGGAGCTGTTTTTCTCCCCCCACGCTCAGCTTTTCCCTGGGCTTCTTCCCTGTTCCTTCCTGGCGTAGAAGAATGCAGCCGTTCCCCGCCCTGTGGCCAGCGCTCCGTGCTGCAGCTGCTCGCAACCCGCGCAGGGCTTTCTGAAGCAGGCACGGGCAGCCCCAGGCAGGCTATGAGCAGCTGCAGCACAGGGCACTGGGCACAGGGCAGGCGAGGGGTGATAGCAGCTGTGTATGGCGACAGCAGCTGCGGCCCCCTCGCTTGCTGCGCCAGGCAGTGTTTGCCACCGCTACCTCTGTGCTGCCCAGCACACAAGCTCTGGGCGGGCAGCCGCAGCCAGCACTTGCCGGAGC
>NW_005841879.1:693314-706238 GCF_000455745.1 Alligator sinensis
GCTGTGGGCAGCCCCTAGGGGCGAGCCTGGAGCCGGCGCAGAGCCCAGGCTGGCAGCAGGGCCGAGTTACAAGCTGGTGCTGAGTGCAAGGAAAAGCGGCTCCTCGCTCACCCCGCGGCCAGTGCCCCATGCTACAGCTGCTTGCAGCCCGCGTTGCTGCTCAGGACAGCCCTGTGTGGGCTGCGAGTGCCGGCCACAGGGCGGGCGAGGGGCCGCTTTTCTCCACGCTCAGCACCAGCTTCTTCCCTGCCAGCGAGCTGTGCGCTGCCCCCCGCCTGTACTGAAGGGTGGGGGGCACTGGCAGTGAGTGGGTGGGGAGCCAGTGAGAGCACAGGGCCTGCACTGGTGTCCCAGGGCCAATGCCGGCAGAGACCAGACCAGGGTGGCAGGAGCATGGGGTCCTGGCCGGCGGGGGCTCCATGGAGCCAGGCCAGCTCCCCCCTCTCCCTGCTGGTGCAGCTCAGCCTGGCTCCACAGACCCCTGCCAGCCTGTGCCCCGCTTTGGTCCCCACCGGTGCTGGCCCTGGGACATGAGACCAATGTCCCAATGTCTTGGGACCAAAGACATTGGGACATTGGTCCCAAGATGGTGACCAGGGGGCAGGGCACCTGTCAAGGGACGAGGCTACCCATGCGGTCCTCGACAGCCTGCCAAAATTGGATAAGCGGCCCTCCTCCCGAAATAATTGCCCGCCCCTGGCTTAGAGTCTGCTGCTTCATATAGAGCTCAGTATTCCCAGATTTGTAGCACTCAAATCTCAGCTGAATAAGGCATGCTTAATTTTAAGAAGAAAATAGTTCCATTATATTGGTAGTGTTGCTCATGCGCTTATAGTTAAGTATGTGATTGTGAGGTTTGCTAGATTAAAGCCATTTAATTTGGTATTTTGCTGGTCCAGATTGCAATGAATGATGAAATCCAGCCTCATGCTGATGCTACCTTCCATACTGTGTCTTGCTTCTAAATTTGTGGAGTGGTAAAATCATCTATGGAAAATAATAGGCAACATTTCTTTAACTGTCCAGAACAGTTAATGACATTATGACTAAAGTTTGCAGATTCTGACTGATCTTTCTCTGAACCTATGCAAGTAACTTAAATTGATTGTTTACAAAAAAAAAAAAAAAGAAAAGAAAGATAGATAGAAAGATCTGTTGTTGTTGCAAGTTGATGCGGAAACTTTTTTTTCTCACAGTGATATGCAGTAGGGCCTTGCGAAGCTTCGGTAGCTGATTTGATTCAGAGGAGATTTGGCCTGATTTGATGGCCGAATCTCCAAATCCGAATCAACTTTGGAGACTCATTAAAAGGTCTGAATCGAATCGGAAGCCTCCAAATTGATTCGGAAAAATTCAGCACCAATTTGGATATTTGGCCATAGACTAAACAGACAGTTGATCTGCCCGCCCTCCCCATGCCCCTTTCTTCCCCTCTCTGCCCACCACAACAGACTTACCAGCTGGAGGCAGCTGTGTCCAGTGTGGTTGAGGACTGCTGCCTGTTTAGTCTATGGCCAAATCTCCGAATTGGTGCCGGATCTTCAAATCCTATTCGACCGAATTGAATTGGGACAGTGACTCGAATCCCAGAGTGAGAATTGAATCACTCTTCTTCCAAATCAGCTTCTCACAGGCCTAATATGCAGACATGTCCAGTAGGTTTCCCTGTCTTATTTTTAGTGGTTCCATTCTTCATTCTATTCCATGATCTAGATTAGGATATTGGTTTGTATTTTTTTTTAAATCTATTTTTAAGAGGCATTAGTTTGAATTAGTAGTCTTGGCAAAGCACTCACCTTATTTTGCCCTAAAAGAAAAGTTACTTACCTATTGAAAGTAAAGCTGTAGTTGCTATATTTCTATTCCAGGTCTGTTGTGCACTGTAATAATTTCCTCTTTGTATTTCTGTAGGTGTTCTTTGCTTTTATGCTGACTCCTCTTTTCAGAAAATCAAAACATGTGGGTATCGTTGAATTCTTAGCAACACTGGCTTTAGGTTTTGTGGGTCTTAACATTGTATTATTAGAGGATTTTCCAAAGGCTTTTGTATGGGTTGTGAGCCCATTCTGTCAGTGTACATTCCTGATTGGCATTGCCCAGGTGAGTAAGCTTAGTGTATACCTGTTTATTTACTACTTCTGTTGTGTGCAAGAACAGCTGAACAGCAACTTGATATACAAGATCTGTCCAACCTAATTTATTGATTAGGTTTGCATGCCCCCTGTCACCTTAGTAGTGAAGCTCCTCACAATCTACAAACACTTTTATTCATGTAATAGTACTCTCAAGTAAGAAAGTGCTGTTGTCCCTGTTGTACAGAGGAGGAACTAAGGTGCAGTAATAAGTTACAGTCATGTAATAAGTCTGTGGCAGGGTAGGGAATGATACTGGCTAGTGCCTTCACTGTTGCAGCATTCTTTTTCATTAAGATACAGATTGTACTTCTCAGATTACAGCTACATAGCAAACATTTAACTTATCTCAAATTCAAATACCTGGTGGTGAAAATATTTGTAAATATTTTTCTAGAAATCTTGCTTTTTTAATAATTTTTTTTCTTAGTCACAAGGAATTATTTAAAAAGAAGTCGTATGTTATGGCAAAAAAGCTTTAAATATCTGAAGTAAAATATTGTGTGTTGTGCCTTGCTTTTTTTTCTTTTTTTTGGCAGCAATACGACATCTTTGTATCTGCTCTATAGCAACACTCACCTTTCAGTTTTTAATTTATCGTTTGTAGTAAATCATTTTTGTATCATGCTGTTGTGTTTCATTTAATTGTAGACTAATGAAGATGCAATTCAGTAACACCCAAGTTGTTTCATGTTTGTTTCTAGGTTATGCATCTGGAAGATTATGATGATGGTGCACTGTTTTCAAATCTAACTCATGGTCCTTATCCGCTTGTTCTTTCTCTCATTTTACTGGTACTGGACAGCATGCTTTACGTGCTTCTTGCTGTCTACCTTGATCAGGTCATTCCAGGTATGTTACTTAGACTCGGATAAATACGGAACTGAACCACAGCTAGCTTCCAAATTTCAGAAGTCTTTAGCGCACAGTTTTGCTCTAAGTCAGGTTTAATTGCATGGCTGTTTTACAAACAAGTTACTTACTAAATGCCAGTGAGATATACTGTATTTAAATAACTGAGTGGTCAATTCAGTATCACCATTTCCTGTGTTCTTTGGCTTCTTTAATTGCAGCTACATGTCAAGGTAACTTTGGATCAAAAGAAAATAGGCAGAAGCGCAGCTCTTATTTGTAGAGCTTTAAAATATATATATTTTTTTAATTCAAATATTTTCTACTGTTGTGAAATCTGCTTGTGAAGCAGTCATGAAAAAAGTACCTGTTTGATACGTAGTCTGCATAGTTATGCCAATGCAAATACTTGAAAAATGTTTTATACCAGAGTAACTTTGATCTTTTGCTAACCAAACCATTTTTTCAGCTTTTGCAATTTATTCTTCTTGGGTTGAAAACTGAATGCCAGTGTGTGTATTCCAGATACTCTGTTTAAATTACTGAGTTTTAACAGCAGTGACACAACAAAGACTCCATTTGTTAAGCTTTGAACAAACCCCCGACTTGCATGCATGTGAGAATTTGCACTTTCTTTGCTGCTGAGCCTCTCTGTTGCCGTGCATTGTTTACTTAAGCCATCAGTCCCAAAGTCCTAGGTCCCAGTTCTTGCAAGTATTTAAGCACATTCATAAACCTACCTCTGTCTAGGAAATGCATTTAACTACATGCGAAAGGAAGTGCTTTGATGAATAGGGGTAGATTTGAATAGTTAAATACTTTCCAAAGTAGAGTCTTAGGGTTTGGCAGTGTTGGTTTAAATACACAGTATATGTGTGGCTTAAATAGAGATGCTCTCCTGATTTGGGCTCCTAGTAATGTGCTTAATCCCAAGTTTCATAGATGAACTCCAAATCGTGAGTCATGTCTGCACTAAATGTCCAGAGATTTTTCTTTCTCTTTTCTTACGCAGGTGAGTTTGGATTGCGGCGGACATCACTATTCTTTATGAAACCCTCATTTTGGTCAAAGCGCAGAAGAAATTACAAGGAGTTATATGAGAGTACTATTAATGGAAGTCTAAATTTCAGTGAGATGGTTGAACCGGTATCCCCTGAATTTCAGGGAAAAGAAGCTATCAGGTATGAGTTCATGCCACAGATTCATTTTAGCATCTCTCCTAAATTCATGCTATTTGAATCAAGAGAGCACATGGTATGCATTGTGTGTCTTATTTTACACCTTTAAAATAGCAGTTTTCCATTTCCAACGAGGCCATGTTACCTATTACGTGGATGTTCTCCAGGATAACAAAAGTGCGCTCAGGAAAACGTTTATGTAAAGTATGGCCATCAACTCAAACTCTGAAACATAGTCTTGATTTAGCTGGGCACAGGAGACAATCTATGTTCTTGAGCTTCACTAATGCCACAAGAGGCATAATGGCTTCAGGGGTGGAAAGGGTTTTTCTTAATCCTTTCAAATTAGATTCAGACATGTAACTCCCATTATTTTGTGTGTGAAGAGTTGTACGTTCCATCTAAACCACACGGGGGAGCTGCTTGACTAGCTAACTAAACATTTGATTCTAGTAACTTTTTGAGCTTACTTAGTCAATATGCTGTTCATTCTCTTACATCAGTGCTTCTCCGTACCGTCAGGTACTATCAGCGTTATTTAATCAAAGAAAGATCCTCCATATGAGCTCTTAATTCTCTGCTATTTTTGGTATTGTCTGTTAGAATGTCATGATGTGAATTGAGAAATAATAACTATTTATTTTTTCTTGCATGACTCCCCTAGTCTCAAACAAAACTTAGGGAGCTTAGTGGCCAAAATTCTGAATCTATTTGTAAAGTCTGTTTGAATAGACTTGGTACTGGCTGAAGAGTTTAGCTTTTCTCCCCAGAAGCTTCCCAGAAATTCACATAAAATGCTTGAAGCATTCCAATCCCTTTGTTCCATTCTACTGATTATTCTTCATCTGTCATGCTAGTCTCCCATCCTCCCATTTTATCATCCCCTCTCCCAATGAGTTTGTCCTCCTCACTCAGTTTCTTCCTCCCCTCCCATGCCATCACATCCAAACCCTGCTCTGCTCTCTAGATCAGAATGCACTTAACCTCATTGTAAGGTTGCCATCTAGTAAATTCCTTATTTTGATTAATTTGAGGAGTCATTAGATCAAATTGTACATAATAAAATCTTGCTTGGGGAGTAGGGAGTAGATGCTCACATTCATTTAATGTTATTTTAGCAAGAAAAAGCATCTCCTTGCCTGCTTGTCTTGCATTGCATGTTTTCTCCCTATCCTGTATCCATCTGTCAGATTTTGTGGATTGGTGCATAGACTGAACCTTTTTCAATATGTTAACTTGGGGGTTTTCAACCTTCGTTAGTCTAACTACACCCTGGCGGCCCAACACCAAGAGGAGGAGAGGGGGTAGCGTGCGGCTGAATGCCAAATGGGGAGTGGGGCGGGGTGGGATGGGTAGCACGCAACTGGACACAGGGCAGGAGGCTGGGACAGCCCAGGGTGGAGCACTGCCGCCTCCCAGCAGCAGGGCTGGGGCAGAGCAGGGAAGCTCACTGGGCTGGGGTGAGGGCAGTAGCGCCCCTCTGCAGGGCAGAGAAGCTCACCAGGCTGGTGTGTGGCAGTGGTGGCTACCACATGCAAGCTTCCCCACCCTATAAAGGAGCACTGCTTCCCTTGCCTTACCCAGGTCCTGCTCCTAGGAGGCGGCTGCACTCCGTCCCCGCCCGCCCATGCGTACCTCCTAGGACTGGTTCAAGTACCCCCAGGGGTACACGTACCCCCAGTTGACAACCCTTGTGCTTAAGTCTCAGTGTGGGCTGCTTTCAACCTGGCCTGCACTTCCACTGCAACTAAAGCCTCTATCACTGCTCCCTCCACAGTGCCACCACTGCCACTTCTCTCTGCCACCTGGGCAAAGCCCTCCAGCTCTGAGCTCCATGGTTCAGTGGGCCAGATCTAGCCCATGGGCCACAGGTTGCTGATTCCTGGATTAGTATATTGGTGTTGTTGGAAAAAAGTAATGCTGTGTGTCATAGTGATTACTCAGCCATCTGGACAGAAAATGTTCAGTAAATTAACAGAAGTATTCTTGCCAGAGTAAAGAGGCAATAAGATGAAAACTGTTCCAAGAAATGTTGCCAAAAATGCCTACACTGTGCTTGCCTACAGCTCTGCCTTCAGACAATTTTTGTGCAACTTCAACAGAAAAACACATGACTTCAGCACAGTCTTGCTGCCTGTATAATCATTGCAAAGTGATATTTTCTTTTGCAAGGAAAGATTTTTAAGGCCTTTTATTCTTTTTGTATGATTACATGTCTTCTTTCAGAATCAACTCCGTTCAGAAAACTTTCAGAAAAAAAGGTGAAACTGTGGAGGCTCTCAGAAGTAAGAAAGTTTCTAACTTTTCAGCTACTTAATAGAAGTGCAAGGAAAAATAACTTAACAATGTAGGGACCTTTTTTTTTCCTTTTGCCAGAGGGGTGGGTCTCAGAGCATGAAGCCCTATGCCTTCTTATGTGCGTTTTCCTCCTACCTTAGTCTGCCTTTAGTTATATGCCAAAAGGGGCTGTTGCCTCAATAAGGCAGAGCCTAATGGCAGCTGTAGTTATTTGATCCTCTTCATTGTGGGGTTTTGTTTTCCCCCTGCATGTTCCCAGTCTCCTTTCTTGTTTCCAAACTACAGCAAGTAACCACAGAGCACCCTCTTTCCAGATTCCTTAAGAGGATGACATGAAAACCTCTAAACTCAGGTTTCCTCATGGGAAATCTAATGCCAGCTTTTTATTTACTACTGCCATAACAGTGTTTACCATCCTGAACTGAAACCTGATGGCAAAAAAAATACTGCTTTGAATATAATGTAAACGCATATCCTATATACCAGTATTTGAATTTAGCACGCTGATATAAATCTGTCTACAGATCTACAACATTAATTTCTCTTTGTCTCTTGTTCCTTTTCTTCTTTGGATTAGGTCTATCATTTGATATATATGAGGGTCAGATTACAGCATTACTTGGACATAGTGGAACGGGAAAAACAACACTGATGAACATTCTTTGTGGACTTTGTCCACCTTCTGATGGTGAGAAATCTTGGGCTTGGTGGTGAGGGGGACAGAATGGATTTGTTATCATCTGTTTAATGGTCTCATTTGTTTTTCCTGCCCTCAAACCTCAGGCCATTTATCTTTGAGCATATTGCAGGATTCAATCATTTTTTTTCTTGAGGTTTTCATCTGAGAGGGGTTACTTTTATTAATTTTTTAAATAAGCATCTCTGTTTTGGAACAATTGAGTAAGCTACTTTATGGTGAAGGTCAGAGTTCTAGTTGGGTTGAAAAATTTTCGTTTTTTTACTTTTCTTTCAGGGTTTGCATCTGTTTATGGATACAGAGTCTCTGAAATTGATGAAATGCTGGAAGTAAGAAAGATTACTGGTGTCTGCCCACAATTAGATATACATTTTGACATTTTAACAGTGGAAGAAAATTTATCTATATTTGCTTCAATAAAAGGGATACCTCCCAATGATTTGATACAAGAGGTAAATCGGACAGTTATAAATCGTGTGCAAAGTGCATTTATTTTTAATTTAATAGGGCAAAATAGTTGTATGTTATGGAAGTAGCTTTGCAAATCTCACTTACCAAAAAAGACTTATCGAAAGAGAATATTAAAAGGTATTTTCTTTACAGTTTGATTTTTATATTTTATGAGTAGAACATTCACAGACCGTCAATGTTAACATTTTCAGAGGCTTATCCTTAAAGGTACAATGTGATTGGCCTTCCTAGTTTGAAGTTTAAGACCTTGATTCTCTAATGGGCTTTGCATTGCTTATGGTGAATTTACATCAGGATCCAGACAGAATACTAATTAAAAACATATATTGCAATTTGCTGAAAATTAATACAAAGTTGTTGATAATTATGGCAGTCAATTTTTCATGTCTGTTGTTGTTTTTATTTACATAGAACCCTTGTTTTATTTTTAAAGGTGCAGAAAGTACTGTTAGATTTGGATATGCAGCCTATCAAGGACAACCAAGCTAAAAAATTAAGTGGAGGGCAGAAAAGAAAACTGTCTATAGGCATTGCTGCTCTTGGGAATCCCAAGGTGAGGAGGCACAAGCCCAGTGTCTGTGTTACTCCTTGCTGCATGTTATCTGAGTGCACATTCCATCCAGTTGTTTATATTACTTGGTGATTAAACTATGAAGTACCAAATAAGTAGGTACAAAATAGTTATTGTGTGAAACTGGTCTGCTGTTTCCAACCATCTCTGGTTTAAAGCCATTTAAAATTTCCAAGCTCAACCTTAACTCTGCAGGGATTGAAGTGTGGTTGGTTCAATAGCAGTAACAGTAGATTAGATCATACTTTTTTTTTTCTGTGACAAGTCTGTGCAAAAAGTTGGCTGCGTCTGGAGGGGAATATTGTATAATTTTGGGTAACATCACAAGAGAAGTTGTCAAAAGAAACAGGCATGTAGGTAGTGGTGATTGGCACGCTATTTAGCTTTGCAATTAATTGACTAAAACAAAAATGATTCCCACACTACCTTTAGACAAATAAACAGTACAGTAAAATCTCTGTTATCCAGCATCCCCGGGGTAAGGGGTTTGCCAGTTATGTAAAAACTCCAGTTATCTGAAATAACCCGGCAGGGTTTTCAGATAATGCAGGGGGTAGGTGGCAGTGGCTCCCACACATGGAGCAGCAAACACGCAGGGTGGTGGGTGGCAACAGCACCCACCATGTTCCAGCTTTCCCCCGCTCCCTCCAACCCCGCATCCGGACGGCAGAGCAGGGGGGTGCTGGCGGCTGCGTGCAGAGCAGCAGAAATGCATCGTGGTGGGTGGTGACAGCCACTGCCGCCGCATGTAAGCTTTCTGTGTCCCCCTGCCCTGCATCCGGCCAGTAGCTGGAAACTCCGGTTAATGAGAGTATTCCGGTTGGTGAAGTACTGGATACAAGAGATTTTAATGTATATTAAAAACACCCCTTCCCCTCCCCTCTGCCCCCCGGGTTGACATAACGGTCTTGGAATTAATAAGCTTCTTGCTATAGCTATCATAGCTGTGAGGGTGGAGAATTTGGAGTTTGATCCCTTTTTTTTATTTCTAATCATGGTAGGTTTTACTTTTGGATGAACCAACTGCTGGCATGGACCCATGTTCACGGCATGTAATTTGGAATCTCCTGAAAAATCGAAAGGCTAATCACGTAACAGTATTCAGTACACACTTCATGGATGAGGCAGATATTCTTGCTGGTAAGCTTTGCTATTGCCTTATGTGATACATTGTGTTTGAGGTGATGTAAAGCGAATGGGAGTTGTACTATATATAAAGGGACATTGTGTTTCTTCTGATGTTCAAGGAATGCAGCATTTTCTCTGTTTAAATCATGCAGCTGTTTTAGGTGTAGAAGTAGGGTTCTTCAATTAAAAGTCCCTTGTGTTTTGTTTCTAGATCGAAAAGCTGTGATTTCTCAAGGGATGTTGAAATGCCTAGGCTCGTCTCTCTTTCTTAAAAGCAAGTGGGGTATTGGGTACCGGTTGAGGTATGTTTTGGACACTTTTAGTGCATCATCTTTTATAGTTGTTTTGTCTTCCCTGCTAGGCAAGGAATTGTGCTTTGACATATCCCTGCTAGATGTTGAAAGATTTGTTTCCTGTTTGGGACAATGAAGTTCTGCTCTTGCTGTGCTTTATTTTTCTTTGCTGACCACAATTTCTAAAAATAGTGAAGAGAGAGAATTTAAAATAGTACTCTTTTATGTGTGTTCTTGTGTGTTTTCTAGCATGCATATAGATGCCTATTGTAATATAGAAGCTACAACCTCCTTGATCAGACAGCATATACCAGGAGCCAGTCTGATGCAACAAAACGAAGAGCAACTGGTGTACACCTTACCTTTTAGAGACATGGACAAGTTCTCAGGTATGACCATTACTGCAATTCAGTGCTGAGCAAGTATGGGGAAAAAATCCATTGAATTGTTTGTAACCCACACTATTTTCAGACAAGTCTGTTATTTTTCTTATAGAACTTCAGAAGTTTATAATTTGGCAGTGCAAAGTGACAGTAATGCCAAAGTTAGTTGGCAAGTTGTTTGCCTCTTATCCCAGTCAGTCACTCATTTCACAGGTAGGTAAGCATTTCAAGCGCCTCTGGAGCAGGGATGGGCAAAACACGGCTCGTGGGCTGGATCTGGCCCACCAGGCTAGTCTATCCATCCTGCAAGGCCTCTAAAAAATTTAGAAAATTAATATTTATCTGTCCTTGGCTGCCTGTCAAAGATGACAAGGCACTAGGGGCAGTAGCACGCAGTGGGAGCCAGCAGCAGGACCCAGCGGCTGCAGCAGCAAGGCCCGCTGACTCCACCCCACCCTCAGCCCTTCCTAGGGAGCTGTTCCTGCTTCCCTCTGCCCAAGGGAAATTCAGATAACAAGGATGGGGGGAGGCAGGGGAGGACTGCGGGTGATTTCCCTAGTCCCCAGGGACCAGGCGGCTCCTGCCATCCTGGCGCTGCAGCTAGGAACCATGTGGTGCCGGAGCGGTGGGTAGGGGGTGGGGAGAGGAGTGGCGGTGGCAGGAAAGTGGGAAAATGGCAGTAGCAGGCGGTGGGAGAGTGGCAGCGTGCAGGAGCGCAGCAATAGCTGGGCAGGAGTGTGAGGCCTGCACCGGTACGCCGGGGCCAGCGCTGGCCGGGGCCTAGAGCGGGGCAGCAGGAACACAGGGCTGGCTCCCCACTCCCTGCTGGTGCAGCGCAGCCTAGCTCCATGGAGCCGCTGTCAGCCTGGGCCCTGCGCTCCTGTTGCCCCACTGTAATTTTTATTGTGGAACAGTGAAAATCGTCCAGAGTACACTGACTAGTAAAGTTGTTTCAAACTGTTTAATTCAACTGCAGAAACTATTTAAATCCTCAAAAAAGTTGTTCTCTATTTGGAGAGTCAGCACTGTAATTTCGGAGGGACTGTGCTGTGTTTTTCATACTGAAAGGCTTCTTTTTCAGCCTGCTTGTTAAGTGCAAAAATAATCTGGGCTGTAACTCTAGAGCCATGACCTACATCATTATAATTAGTCAATTGTACTTATTCATTAGCACATCACACTGATAGAAGTCTGCTTTTCGGTTGCACTGTGCTTTTTAATTAAATCAGAGACTTTTGGTGAGAAAATACAATAATTATTTTTAACAACCACATTCTTTTTCTTCTATTGTCAGGATTATTTTCTGATCTAGACACTCATTCACATTTGGGTGTTATTACATACGGAGTTTCCATGACAACCTTGGAGGATGTGTTCCTGAAGCTAGAAGTTGAAGCAGAAATTGATCAGGCAGGTGAGGCATGAGTACAAAATCACCCCACACCATTTGTGAAAATGTATTTTAGGACTTGATAATTTGTATAAAATTATAATTAGTCTTTTTTATAATAAAAGTCAGTTAACCTTTTGAAACAGATTTGAAAAAAATCTCTTCTGTTGAGTCTTATGTCAGAGAGGGTGTGATACTTACAATTGCACAGTATTCTAGGCTCCTGAAATAGCTGACAAGAGAACAAACAAAAGACAGTCATTGGAAACTTATATTTGTCACAGTTCAGGGCTGCATAGACTTTGTTCTTGCTTTCTTCAATGAGGAAGTTCACTTATGATCCTTATTTCTGATTTTCCTGGCTCTCCAGCCCTGCTCTGCTAGGATATAGGTAAACTTCATGGCCAAATCCTGAAAAACATACTTTTCTTTTTCCTCTTGAAATTTTGCGCTTGCACTCATAGATTTCATAGATTTCATAGACATCAGGGCTGGAAGGGACCTCGGAAGATCATCGAGTCCAGCCCCCTGCCCAAAGGGCAGGAAGTCAGCTGGGGTCATAGGATCCCAGCAAGATGAGCATCCAGTTTCATCTTGAAGGTGTTCAATGAAGGCGCTTGAACCACCTCCGGTGGCAGGCTGTTCCAGACCTTGGGGGCTCGGACGGTAAAGAAGTTCTTCCTTATGTCCAGCCTGAAACGATCTTGAAGTAGTTTGTGACCATTCGACCTCGTCATCCCTTGGGGCGCTCTGGTGAACAAACGTTCCCCCAGATGCTGGTGGTCACCCCTGATAAACTTGTAGGTGGCCATCAGATCACCCCTGAGCCTGCGCTTTTCCAGGCTAAAGAGCCCCAGGGCTCTCAGCCTGTCATCGTAGGGTCTGCTTCCCTGACCTCTGATCATGCACGTGGCTCTTCTCTGGACTCTCTCAAGCTTCTCCACATCCTTTTTGAATTGTGGAGCCCAAAACTGGACACAGTGCTCCAGCTGCGGCCTCACTAAGGCTGAGTACAGGGGGAGAATGACGTCCCGGGATTTGCTTGAGAAGCATCTATGGACGCAAGCCAGCGTTTTGGTCGCTTTACTAGCCGCCGCATCGCATTGCAGGCTCATGTTCATCTTGTGGTCAGTGATGACCCCCAAGTCTCTTTCTTGCATAGTGCTAGCCAACATAGCACTGCCGAGCCTATAAGGATGCTGCGGGTTTTTTTTCCCAAGGTGGAGAACCTTGCATATCAGCGTTGAACACCACAGATTCTCGTCCGCCCACTTGCTGAGCCTGTCCAGGTCAGCCTGGATAACCTGCCTGTCTTCTGGTGTGGATGCTTTGCCCCAAAAGTTTGGTGTCATCGGCGAACTTGGCCAGTCCGCTTCTGACTCCAGTGTCCACATCATTAATGAAGATGTTGAACAGTATGGGTCCAAGGACAGAGCCTTGGGGGACCCCACTGGTCACAGGACACCACGATGAGTGACTTCCATCAATTACTACCCTCTGGGTCCGACCCCAGAGCCAATTTTCCAGCCAG